>NC_136636.1:27582590-27742590 GCF_949748355.1 Melanostigma gelatinosum
TTTTCTTCAGAAAAGTGGCTCAGGGCAGTTGATTTCACAGTCTGATGTCATTTTCATGAATATCTGCAGCTTTCAGCACTTTACTGGCATTGTCACTTTTTTATGCTCATAACCCTCCTGTTATTTTTGGGGTCAATTTGACCCCATTCAATGTTTAACGTCTCTAAATAAATAATTTACATCATTTTTTTTGCTTCATATTTGATGACTTTTCCTAATTTAACGGGGACAACTGGGTAAACATAAAATTAACATGATGATATGTTTTCAATGTCCTGTACACATGCTGTACGCATCGGTGTTCTTTGGGGTCAATTTGACCCCAGGCTGTTTTAGCTGTATAAAACATATAAGGTCATCCACAGGTCAGACACAAAATCTGCAGGTGCAAGCACAAGTACTTACACATGCGGTGTATTATCAAACAATCTACAAAGTAACACATTTGAACCAATTTGGGTTTGGTGGGGGGTGGAGCTGGTGCTACTGTGAGAGCCTGTGAGTGCTATAAAAGCTTGGTGCTTTGGGTGGTCTCTCTTTCTGCTCTCTCTCTCAACTGAAAATGACTTCTAAATAAAGATATTCTGTCAGTGAGGTGTTGTCACAGCTTTTTGACCATGAAAGTGACATAGAGGAGGAGAATGTCTCTGAGACAGAGGATGATGTTGAGAAGGACCCTGATTATGAGGCATCCTCCTCTGATGAGAATGAGACACTCATTGTTGACCCTCCTGTTGTCTCTCAACCACCAGCAAACACTCTACCTTCCAAAAATGGAAAGTTATTGTGGTCCGTCTCCCCACTTGAACATGTTAGATCCTGGGATACTTCTGGCCCGATACGGGGCTACTTACTGACTCAGCTCTCTATTAAAAGATTGTCGAGCTGGTGTTCTTGCGAGGGAACTCGCCTGGCTCCGCTAACTGCCGTTACTCCCGACGTCTACCCTGCTTCCTCCGGTCAGAGCGCGCTCGGCCGAGAGACCAGTCCTGGCCCCGGGCGCTCCCACCAGTCGCGTCGGTTATGGCAGCTTCCCTCTTATGGATCCGTGCTCTTGGTAAATGCCAGGTTAGGTTTTAACGGCTAGGATTACTTCTAAAACCGTAAGGGATTGTTAAGTGGATTCGGTGTCTAGGATAACCTTACAAAACTCAGTTGTTAGACATACAATGGCTTTAACTTTTTACTGCCACGAGGAACTTTTTACTACTTGAGCAAATGAATGCACTTGAGAAATTTACTTTAAATGCAGATTAGATATTTATTGCAGGTTATATTTAGTTAGTTTGCAAGGGTTAAGCTACAGCTCACATAAAAAGTTACTACACTTGATTCGTTACGTTAATTTTCTTCTTTGATTACACTCATTAGTTTTAGATGCCGAGAAGGCTCGGTTGGAGCTGGATGTTCAATGGTGCGATGAAAAGGTTCTTTTGGAGTTGTTAGGAGCGAAGGTCTGGCCAGACCCTCAGTCCTTCCGCTCTGCAGCGAAGTCCGTTCAACAGTCCTCAAAACTCAGTACAAAGTCTTTCTAGGGCTGCTGCGTCTTCTCCGTTGTCCAGTTGTTAAGAATCGAGCAGTGGGGAGAGGAAAACCTCCGTCTTTAAATCTTGTTGTCCACGAACAGCGGTCTTCTTTCCGTGAACAGAGACGAAGTCCTCAATACATCAGTTATGATCGTCCGTATCTCCTCATCGGCGCACTTGGACGGCGCCTGTCGAAATCCCAGTGTGTTGCCTGCAAATGTCTCCTTTTATCCATCTTTTGGGCTCAGTCGGCCCCCTCCTGTTCAATACATGATCTCATCCCCCCACCCACTGGAGAGGGCGTTGGGTCCTGAACATGTCCGGACAAGTCCAGGCTTCATCCTGTATTATGCCTCTATGACTCATCTCTTGCGACAGTCTTTTCCTAACCCCACCCATAACATCTGTTCCTACTTTCTGCCAACTCATCCTGACAAAACACTTCTATCGCAGCTCCGGTCACACAGAACATTTGTTAATCAGTTTTTACATTTGTTAAATCAGTTTACTTAGTACACATTTGCTTATAAAATGATTATTGATCTCATCCTTCATCATTATTGTGCTTTGTGGCTTTTCTTCTCATTATTTCCCCATCCCTTGAAGCAAACACCCTGCTTACTTCCTCTTTCTCCGTACTTTCTACACTCAGACTGCACTATACTCAGATACACTTATTATTATTATCAGGTTTACATTTGTTAAATCACTCTATGTATTAAACATTTGTTATGTAACGATCATACACTTTATCTTTCGATTACACTTTAACTATTGATTTCTGAGTATATGCTTTATGCTTTTTATATCCTGACCTTCCCCTGATCGTGTATGCATGTTTTCGAGGCAGCTCTGTGGGCTCAACTCTTCTTGACAAACAACAGGGTAGACTTAGTGCTTCTAATGTCATCAAAATGGTTCCAGGTCCACCAGATACGCTGTCAGCCATGTCCAAGACATACAATCAGCATTTGAGCTCTTCATAACACCATCAATTGAAAAGGATATACTTGAGATGACAAATTTAGAGGGCAGGCGTGTGTATGGGAAGAGTTGGAAAGACTTGGATGTGACCGACTTGCAAGCCTACATTGGGTTGCTCATTTTGGCACGAGTGTACAAGTCAAAAGGCGAAGCAACAGCAAGCCTTTGGGCTGCTGACACTGGAAGGGCAATATTTCCAGCCACCATGTCTCTAAACACCTTCCATGTTTTCTCACGTGTCATACGCTTTGATGACAGAGAAACACGGCACGGCCGACGAGAGCGTGACAAACTTGCAGCAATACGGGATGTATGGGACAAGTGGGTTCAACGATTACCCTTTCTTTATAATCCAGGCCCCTACGTGACTGTGGATGAATGTCTGGTTGCATTTCGTGGACGCTGTCCCTTCAGACAATACATTCCGAGCAAACCGGCCAAATATGGAATCAAAATATGGGCAGCATGTGATGCACAGTCTAGCTATGCTTGGAATATGCAGGTGTACACTGGTAAATCCCCTGGAGAAGCGCCTGAAAAAAATCAGGGCATGAGGGTGGTACTTGACATGGCTGAAGGACTGAATGGTCACAACATTACATGTGATCATTTTTTCACATCGTACGCCCTGGGTGAAGAACTTCTCAAAAGGAAGATTACCATGTTGGGGACAGTGAGAAAAAACAAGCCGGAGCTTCCCACTGAGCTGCTTTTGATGACGAACAGGAAGGTGAAGGTAACATCTTCAATTTTGACTCCAAGACCAGCAACACCTGTGTGAAATACATCTGCAAGGAACATGCATGCACTCTCTGCACATCATGTGTACAGTAGTGCAAACAACAGGCTGGAATGTACCTTCTGGTGGCCTGAAGGAAAAATAACATACTGTTCATATTCTGTCAGTTCGTATTCTGTCAAACAAATTTTAGTGACCATGTAACTTTGTTTTTTACTATCTCGCACATACATATTCACATTAGTATAATAGAACAATCCCTGATGCACACATGTCTTTTTTATAGTTTTTTTGTATATACAGAAGTGTTATGTGTTCTTTACTGATGTTCTGATGATGATGATGTTCTTTAAAAAAAATGAAATCCTTCAAAATTTTGGAAATTGGTTTTGTTTTTCCTGGGGTCAAATTGACCCCGAACACAACGAATGTTACTTGTCTTAATAACAGAAATAGTCTTTCATTCCAAACTTTACAGATAACAAAAATATGTACTTAGAGATAATATAAAGCCATTAAAACACCAACAAATTATCTCTTTTAAATGAAATGTCAATCAGTGAGATTTTATTCTGATCTGCATATTTCTCCATAGTCGCTTAACAGGTATTCCCGGATGTTTAAGGGGGTGGGTGTCTTTTTTTTAGAAATTGAATGCGCTATTTAGGTCGTCAACAAACAAGCAAAAAGTTCCTAATACATAAACTTGGAAAAAAATTTGAATTATGATCATTTTCTGGAGGTTGAAATTGCTGGGGTCAAATTGACCCCAATAGTAAAAGATGTTAGTAAATTTGAAGGTAACAGGAGGGTTAAACGATGTTTCAGGCAGAGAGGAGGCCAAAAGTTGATTTGCTGAAAGTAAACATAGTTTCAAAGATTTATTTTAGAAAAGTGGCTCAGGACAGTTGACTTCACAGTCTGATGTAATTTTCATGAATGTCTGCAGCTTTCAACACTTTACTGGCATTGTCACTTTTTTATGCTCTTATACGAAGATTCAGGCAGAGAGGAGGCCAAAAGTTGATTTTCTGAAAGTAAACATAGTTTCAAAGATTTTCTTCAGAAAAGTGGCTCAGGACAGTTGACTTCACAGTCTGATGTCATTTTCATGAATATCTGCAGCTTTCAGCACTTTACTGGCCAGAGATGCATTGTCACTTTTTTATGGTCTTAAATGACGTTTCAGCCAGAGAGGAGGCCAAAAGTGGATTTTGTGAAAGTAAACATAGTTTCAAAGATTTTCTTCAGAAAAGTGGCTAGGACAGTTGATTTCACAGTCTGATGTCATTTTCATGAATATCTGCAGCTTTATGCACTTTACTGGCCAGAGACGCATTGTCACTTTTTTATGGTCTTAAACGACGTTTCAGCCAGAGAGGAGGCCAAAAGTGGATTTTGTGAAAGTAAACATAGTTTCAAAGATTTTCTTCAGATAAGTTGCTCAGGACAATTGATTTCACAGTCTGATGTCATTGTCATGAATATCTGCAGCTTTCAGCACTTTACTGGCATTGTCACTTTTTTATGGTCTTAAACGACGTTTTTTAGGCAGAGAGGAGGCCAAAAGTGGATTTTGTGAAAGTAAACATAGTTTCAAAGATTTTCTTCAGAAAAGTGGCTCAGGACAGTTGATTTCACAGTCTGATGTCATTTTCATGAATATCTTCAGCTTTCAGCACTTTACTGGCATTGTCACTTTTTTATGGTCTTAAACTACGTTTTTTAGGCAGAGAGGAGGCCAAAAGTGGATTTTGTGAAGTAAACATAGTTTCAAAGATTTTCTTCAGAAAAGTGGCTCAGGACAGTTGATGTCACAGTCTGATGTCATTTTCATGAATATCTGCAGCTTTCAGCACTTTACTGGCTAGAGATGCATTGTCACTTTTTTATGATCTTAAATGACGTTTCAGCCAGAGAGGAGGCCAAAAGTGGATTTTGTGAAAGTAAACATAGTTTCAAATATTTTCTTCAGAAAAGTTGCTCAGGACAGTTGATTTCACAGTCTGATGTCATTTTCATGAATATCTGCAGCTTTCAGCACTTTACTGGCCAGAGATGCATTGTCACTTTTTTATTGTCTTAAATGACGTTTCAGCCAGAGAGGAGGCCAAAAGTGGATTTTGTGAAAGTAAACATAGTTTCAAATATTTTCTTCAGAAAAGTTGCTCAGGACAGTTGATTTCACAGTCTGATGTCATTTTCATGAATATCTGCAGCTTTCAGCACTTTACTGGCCAGAGATGCATTGTCACTTTTTTATTGTCTTAAATGACGTTTCAGCCAGAGAGGAGGCCAAAAGTGGATTTTGTGAAAGTAAACATAGTTTCAAAGATTTTCTTCAGAAAAGTTGCTCAGGACAGTTGATTTCACAGTCTGATGTAATTTTCATGAATATCTGCAGCTTTCAGCACTTTACTGGCCAGAGATGCATTGTCACTTTTTTATGCTCTTAATTAATAATCATTTAAGCCCTAGCCCTATTTTTAGGCCTCTGCTCGAAAATTGCATACCTATACTCAAAAGAGTGCATCTTTGCAAGCACAAGTTCTGTTTGAATAATTGGTGTGTTGTAATAATCATAACACTTGTGAGATTTGTTCAGATGTGTAAATATCAGTGTATAAGTTACTGGTTAAGAGTAAATGAACATGGCACACAGCTCAAATTGAAAAGTTTCAGGTTCGCCTGAAAAAAAAGCCACTTTATTGTTATTATTTCATTGACATGATGCAGCCCCCAGCCTAAAATCATCTCCCAAATCATAGCACATATGTGAACAGTCTCTCTGCAAAGTTTTACTTTGATAAAGTGAAGCAGAACAAAATGAGAGAAATTTTAGTACAGAAAGTTTCGGCGAAATTTCCAAAATGTGCATTTGGGCACCATGTGTGCCATTTGGGCACCATGTGTGCCATTTGAATTTCCTCATGTACTAAGCTACATATTTCACTTATAAATTACTAATGGTGTTAAATACATCCAAATGCAGCAATTTCTGGCTTTTTTTGGAGAAAAAAAAAAATATATATATATTTTCCCATTCAAAATAACACACAACTCAACTGAATCCAAATGAAATATTTATTTTTACTGTAAACACTTGAAACAAACTGTAAAAATCAAAAAACTACACAAAAAAACAAAAAACTATTTACACGATACTGAGCGGTCAATGCACTAGAGCAGGGGTTCTTAACCTTTTTGACCTCGGGGCCCAACTTTTCAAGTACAAAGTGTCCCGGGGCCCACTCTGACTATATGCATCAAAAGTGTCAGACAACCTGTAGGTCATACAGAAACAGAGCAGTGGGCCTTTGGAGTCAATAAAAATGTAAGATTTTTGTCCGCATAAAATAAAAAAGTATCTTTCAGTATAAATAACTGCCGGTGGCTGTATCTGTACAGGTAAAGGACAGTATAGGGCTGTAACTACACTATCAGTGAACAACTGCCTCAAATTTGAAGAAGATTGGAGAAAGTATGACCATTCTACAGTGTTTCTTCATGAAGAGATCCAACTATGTAAAACTATGTATATATGGTCGAAGACATGGTGTGTGAGTAGCGGACTTGCTGTGCTTAATGGCTGCGACCGAGCGCACGAACGAGTATGAGAATAGCTCAGTTACGCAAACGTTGGTTGACGGCTTATGGAAGAGGAGGATAAGGTTTGTACTATAAGTACTAGCGTTTTCTGAAGGCAGTAGCTCCATGGTAACATCCGCTAGCACGTTGTCGGGTCTGTAATGTGTCTTTTTCCGTCGAAATGCTGCAAGATACGACTTGCAGCGGTTATGGCGACTTTGGACAGTGTGTGTGTGTGTGAGCTCCTTTTGTGGAGAAACTATAAGAAATGAAAGAAAATCGATGATTTCTTTGCAAAGATGAGGATTTTGGGCATGCTGGGATACCAAACACGGACATGTTTTGTCACGTATTTGCGCAAACAAGCCGTAGGAACGGAAGGGGAGGGGATCGAGGATGCCGGTGTTGAACAGGCAAAACCCTTGTTAAATAAATGAGATGATACAATGTGATGATCACAAAGACATTTATTATCATGTGTATGTAAACCTGCATCAGGGGCGGACTGGCCATCGGGGATACCGGGGGAATCCCCGGTAGGCCGACGGGGTTTGGGCCGGTCTCTGACAGCGCCGGCCCCGACTATATTATATGCTTCACAGAACACGTTCAATTGACTCTAATACCGAAAGTCAATAATCAGTGAAAACTGTATCAACAGTATAGACTGACATTATACTACTCCTCGCGATCTGAGGACGCCATAGCACGGCTGGACACTACGGTGCTTTTAAAAACTTTTCTCCATAACCGCGGTCTGCGCCGTGCGCTCGTGCCGGGCGACGGTCGGGGCGGGGCCGCGGAGGTGCGAATGGCCGCCGTAGACCGGCGAAATACAGGGGCGGCTCGACTGTCACGGCGTCCATGAATCGAGAAGGACTTCTTACTGGAACTGAAACGATGTACTGGGATTAAATTCTTTGTCAACAAAGAATTTGGTAAGTGACAAACTGCGTTTGTTTTTTTACATCCGCAGTAACGTTTTTATGAATAATATTTGATGGCTGGTGCTCTTGTGTGGTGGAATGCGTGGATCCGCTGCAGGTCTGCTGGATTGATGTGCTTTGTTGTCATATGAATATATGTGACTGGTTCTTATGACTTTGTGGCTGTCCTTGTGTTAATTACGTTGATTTGACTTTGCGAGTTACAAAGCGAGCTCAAACGTCTGGCACGACAGTGGGATAGGCTGAAGGCATCAGTATTTGAGGAGTACACAACCAAGACAACAGAAGCCGGGCCGGAGGATGCTGAAGATGAGGCTGAAGATGAGGCAGAGATGGTTTACAAAAAGTGCTCATCTTGCAAGGACTGTCCAATCTGTTGCTACCGAGTTCTGAAGCAGTACAACCTCCTGACAGATGCATACCACATCATAGGCCTTGCATACAGGTTCCTGATGACCCTCTCTGTCACACAGGTAGCATGCGAGCGAAGCTTTTCGACGCTGAAATATATCAAAAACAGGCTCAGGAGCTCGCTCTCTCAACAGCACCTGGAGGCTTTTATGTTGATGGCTACTCAGACAGATGTTTTGCAGATGCTGGACAGTGAGAAAATCATAGACAGTGTTGCATAAAAGAGTGAGCTGCTGCAAAAACCGAGCATTGAGTGGGCAGCGCGCCGTGTATTGAGTGGGCCGGTCTGACAGTAACTCCCGGGCCACTTTTTCCCCCCAGTCCGCCCCTGACCTGCATACACAACAAGAAGCCCAACAGACTTTCCCACGAGCGTTGGATGTTTCGTCGCTATGTGTCTCTGTATTTTTGAAGACTCCAGTGCTTCGTTTGATAGCATTAGCTCACATTCCACACACTGAGCCCTCGGCTCTGCCTCGTTGCCTCTGTTCACAAAGCCGTACTTGAGAAAGTCAGGGTTGTACTTGCGCACACATTTAGACTTTTGGGGGGTATGGCACCACTGTCGTCTTCATTTTTTCTTTTTAATAACTTATCCATAACTTTCGCTACAGGCTAGCGGCTAGCTGAGTGTCTTCTTCTGCTTATTGCAGCTTGTTAAACAACTGACTGACGCATTACCGCCACCAGGTGGTGGGAAGCTATATTGTAACTGAGCGTCTCATGGATAACAGTGATATCTCTGGTGTCTTCAATTGATAACCTATGCGGTCCCGCGGCCCACAGGTGTAAAACTGAAAGTTTTTCGCGGCCCATGATTGGGCCGCGGCCCTATGGTTAAGAATCACTGCACTAGAGTATCCCTGAAGGTCTGGGGGGGGGGGGGGGGGGGTTATTGCCTAATGTGCCACAGGGAACATCACACATCATGCAATAGTAGTGGATGTCTTCACCCTCGGTATTCCATGTTCAGTGCACCTCTTGCAATGTTTCCTCTGCCCTGTTTCGAAAAACCTGTTGTGCCACCTGTCGGCGTCCTCCTCACTGTCTGAACTTTGTTTTACATGCTTGGATGCTGGTGCAGAAGCGCCCAGAGAGGCGCGCAGTCTCTTCTGTTGAGCCATGGGGGGAGGTGATGCGGCTGGCTGAGGCTGTGGACATTTCAATCAGGAGAGACTTGTTTCATAAGTTTAACAATGATTTATTATACAAGCGTCAAATATGAAAAAGTGCAAAGTCTTTGGCGATTGGACTCCATCCTGAAGTACTATCACCGATGGTAGGGATACTGAGGTCCAACAGGCCTAATCCCCCCTTGGAGTCCAGACACTGGTGGTGGTGATGACAGGAGTCGCTGCTGACTGGAGGCGACTGGAGGGTTTCATCTGCTTAGCTGAAATGACACCTGACAGCAGCAGAGAGGAGAACACTATTTAAAGATTGACAGCAACGATATGGTTGGCTTGAGGACCCGGTGTGCCGAATCTGGTTGGTTACTTAAAAGTGCACGCCCCCAATCAGCTGATAGAGTACTTACAAGGAGAGGAAAGACAGCGATTACTAGTGAGTGTCTTCCTGATTGAACTTGCGCTTGAGCTACATTTCCTTTGTCCTCGAGCCGATCGTTGACCTTTCTTTTGTCCTCGAGCCGATCGTTGAGCCGTCTTTTGTCCTCGTCGTGCTGGCTGTGAGTAAATTGAAGTGCCTGGCACACTGGCATGGGGGGCTGGTATTCCTAATCACTGTAAACCAGAATATGGAAGAAAAATAAACATGTGCATTCAGTAGTTTGGTTCTGAAATTGTAATACATGTAAGCATTCACACACACACACACACACACACACACACACACACACACACACACACACACACACACACACACAATAAAAGCACATGTTATGAGCAAAAACACAAGTGGATGCTGGAGCACAGACACTCAAACAGTACACTCTCACACACACAAAAAAAGCACGTTATGAGCAAAAACACGTGGACACACAGACACACTTGTATACTCTCACACGACAGAATTTTGGCCTGAGAAATCTAGATAGATAGAAAATTCGACACCAATAAATCAACAAATCGACCAATAAATTGATCAATAAATATAATATTTACAAGACAATCATACCTTTCTTGTGATGACGATGAAAACGAACGGCGAAAAGTGCCTAGGGTCCCCTTAAAAGGGGACCCTAGGCATCCATAAAAAAGTGACAATGCATCTCTGGCCAGTAAAGTGCTGAAAGCTGCAGATATTCATGAAAATGACATCAGACTGTGACATCAACTGTCCTGAGCAACTTTTCTGAAGAAAATCTTTGAAACTATGTTTACTTTCACAAAATCCACTTTTGGCCTCCTCTCTGGCTGAAACGTCATTTAAGACAATAAAAAAGTGACAATGCATCTCTGGCCAGTAAAGTGCTGAAAGCTGCAGATATTCATGAAAATGACATCAGACTGTGAAATCAACTGTCCTGAGCAACTTTTCTGAAGAAAATCTTTGAAACTATGTTTACTTTCACAAAATCCACTTTTGGCCTCCTCTCTGTCTGAAACGTAGTTTAAGACCATAAAAAAAGTGACAATGCACCTCTGGCCAGTAAAGTGCTGAAAGCTGCAGATATTCATGAAAATGACATCAGACTGTGACATCAACTGTCCTGAGCCACTTTTCTGAAGAAAATCGTTGAAACTATGTTTACTTTCACAAAATCCACTTTTGGCCTCCTCTCTGGCTGAAACGTTGTTTAAGACCATAAAAAAGTGACAATGCATCTCTGGCCAGTAAAGTGCTGAAAGCTGCAGATATTCATGAAAATGACATCAGACTGTGAAATCAGCTGTCCTGAGCCACTTTTCTGAAGAAAATCGTTGAAACTATGTTTACTTTCACAAAATCCACTTTTGGCCTCCTCTCTGGCTGAAACGTTGTTTAAGACCATAAAAAAGTGACAATGCATCTCTGGCCAGTAAAGTGCTGAAAGCTGCAGATATTCATGAAAATGACATCAGACTGTGAAATCAACTGTCCTGAGCAACTTTTCTGAAGAAAATCTTTGAAACTATGTTTACTTTCACAAAATCCACTTTTGGCCTCCTCTCTGGCTGAAACGTTGTTTAAGACCATAAAAAAGTGACAATGCATCTCTGGCCAGTAAAGTGCTGAAAGCTGCAGATATTCATGAAAATGACATCAGACTGTGACATCAACTGTCCTGAGCCACTTTTCTGAAGAAAATTTTTGAAACTATGTTTACTTTCACAAAATCCACTTTTGGCCTCCTCTCTGGCTGAAACGTCGTTTAAACCTTTTGAATTCGAATTAGGAACTTGATTTCAATCTTGATACAATAGGTGAGAGATCGTTGAACTCTCCTAGGCGATAGAATGGCCGTGTTAACTACTCAGGAAATGTAGGGAAGAGCCAGAGAAAGGATGGAGGACCAAACGGTGCCCAAAGAGAGGGGAAAGGAATGGGAGAGGATGAGAAAATATCTGAAGAAGTGGCAGAGGAACGGGTGGTTTCCAACGGTGACGGCACCCACGGCTGAACACAGATGCAAAGTGTGGAGAGAAGCTGCAAAGGCTAGGAACAACGCCGTTGCAGATCATGTGGGAGCCAGTCGCCTGAACAAATTAGGCAGGAGCAGGGCCCGCAATATGGAAGAAAAGAGGTGTGCAGATACCAAGCGTCTGCTCACGTACTGGAAGGCGGTCGACCCGAACAGCCTTCCAGATGCAGTAGGACTACCTGAGGTCCTGAAGGGGACTGACTTCAAACTCACTACCACTCCCAGACCTGACACCCCTGGCTACACACCAGTATACCCGTCAGTGCTGACAGAAGCACACGGGCAGACTGCGCTTTCCTCACCTCCCCCGCCATATGTGAAAGTAAAGAGAACAATCTATCCCTCAATCCAAGCACCTATGTACGGAGTCAAGGGGGGAACCTTGGATATGGATGTGGAGAGTGAAGAGGGAAGCAGTTCTGGGGACGAGACTGAAAGTGTCAGCCCATAGACGGACGGGACAGAAGTGAAGGTAAGTACTCCAGAGAGTTGCCATGACCAGTCAGGGGCAATGGGGGGCGAAGTTGAAGGAGAGACCTCATGGCCCTCCAATGTTGCCCAAGATCCAGAGATGTTGCCCCTGGAACAACGTTGGCCAACGAGTGGACAAACAGTGGACAAACAGCTTATCTGGGAACAAGAGTGGTTTAGAAACCATCAAGAATTGACATCAGGCAAGAAAGGAAGACAGGAAAAAAGTGAAGAGGAAAAGGAAGGGAATCTGAGGATGGGTGAGTATAAAGCAAAAGGTTACTTGTTCCTCACCCCCAAGAACCAACAGATAGCAATCACCAGTGGCGATGAGGACAGAAGAGAGAGGGTAAGAGGAGAAGCTGGAGGTTGCTCACCTGCCAGACGACCCAGCAGGAACAGGAGGCAACCAGAGCGCTATGGAGATCATATGAATCCTGTAAGAGGTGAGATGCCACCATTAGCCCAGACCCAACAGTACCCCCTGCTGGTAAAATCCAACGGACAAGCTGAGTTTGTGCCATGGGGACATCGAGACATGGACGCACTGGAAAAGGCGCTGCCACCGCTGGCAGGTGGAGCAAATCCGTGGATCCGTGTCTTTGAAAAACTCACAGCAGCGGATAAATTGGCATTGGGAGACATCCGTGCCATGATAATCCGCACAGAAGGAACAGCCCAACTGAATATTTTGGAAGTAAGTACAGGAACGACCAATAGGGGGGATGAAACCTCATTTGACAACTTTCGAGGAGTTTTCTGGTCAGCTTTGAGGGGCATCTGGGCCACAAAACCCAATATGAACTCTCTTTCTGGACTGAAGATAAAATCAGAGGAAGAAACTGTCGAGGCTGAATCTCAACCCCCACAGAGAGAAGGCTGGAGCACACGTGTGTCCGCTGCTTTGTGCAGACGACACGCTGCAATAATAACGCTACCAAAACTGGTTTACAATTATAAGGAATTTAATTCCACTGATGCAAGTACGATTACAGTTAAACATTGGAGTACATACTCCTATGAAATATTAAAACAATAAAACCCCATTTGCAAAAAACTCAACTCAGCTCCTCAGGTGAAAAACACGTCCGTCGTCTGAGGGCCATCACGCGAGAGAGAAAAAGACTTTAATTCAAACCTCCCACACATTCGTTCGCGACTCCTCCCCTTCCGTCTATCTCAATTGCTATTGGCTAACTTCTCTATGCACTGCAACGCCTGTCTCCATGACTCTCTTTCCCTGAGTTTCTAACACATTCAATGATTGTCAGTTATTGTTTAATCCCGTCTATAATAATCCTTCAGTGTGAAAGTTAAACTTCTGCAACTTGGCAGACGCTTCATGTCTTTTAGCTACTATTCCTACATCACTTTATGTTTATCTTAATTATGCATTCCCAAAACCCGTATGATTATGACTAATTATGAATTATGAACTATTAAACACTTTTATTATATCTACTAACTACAGTGTTTTGCTCAAATTTCTTACAAAACTCATCAGTATCTGAAAAGAGCTGAAGTAGACTGGTTTATGGCCACAGGGGGGAGACATGACAGCAATGAAGCCACCACTGTAGTATGGCGACACACTGTACAGCAGGGCCTGCCCCCAACAGTACAAACAGCGCTGCGTGGAGTAGTGGGATTGAGTAACATGACTGATGCCATGTGGAGAGAACACCTTACTCACTACACCCAAAGGCATCTAGCGGAGGGAATAGTGGAGAGAGCTAATCAAACTTTAAAAAGGAAAATTGCTAAAATCTGTCACACCACATCTATCAAATGGCCAGACGCCTTGCCTTTGGCACTAATGTCCATGAAAAATACAGAACACAATAGCACACACTTAACACCACATGAGCTACTCACAGGAAGACCTATGTCTGGCCCACCACGGACCAGCAGTCATGGTCCTAGCCTAGATTTGCTAACTCTAGAAATTGAGGAATACACAAGAGCGCTAACTAACATGAGCCGAGTTTTGTTTTCTCAGGTGACAAACGCAGAAGCAGCAGCGGACGAAAGGAAGCCACCTGTCGTGTCACCAGGCAGTCTGGTGTGGATAAAAGTCCACAAGCGCAAGTGGAGTGAACCAAGGTGGACCGGTCCATGGGAGGTAGTATTGGCAACCTCACATGCAGTAAAGGTAAAAGGTAAACCGGGAGCTACTTGGCACCACCTCACTCACTGTGCAGCAGTGAAGGTAACTAGTAAGACACTCGCAGAGACAGGGTTGAACATCAAACAGGCAAAATTTGAAGCTAAAGATACCTCAAAAGAGGGGTTAGACAGTACTGAGAATGACGTTTCCCCCACAGTTTAAGCGAGGGTTTCCATTAGGAGACTCTAGGTTCAGTGGGTTGTGGAAGTCTGTAATTATTTTCTTCCTGATTTCAGCAGTTTCCCTCTTAGTATGGGGAATTAAACACAGATAGGAACCAGAACATATGCATGACAACATCAAGATTTGACATTTAGCCTCAGTAGCTAATCAAACCGATCTCCGACCACGTAGAGAGGCTTCTCTGACGACACTCACCTATGAAAATGTAACTCTCACTCTTACGTTCAAAGAAGGTACAACATCAACGGTCCAGTTCGACTTCTGTGAAGTAGTTTCCTGTCCCAAGTATGAACACACCTACGGTTGGATGACCAAAACCTTGTGCATCATAACTGACCAGTGTGGGCCCGCCACAAATAAGTATGGTAAGCTGTTATCATATTATGACTGTGATTGTGAAGACTGGGGATGGGCAACGATGAACACAGGCGGCGAGGGTTTAGGAAAATACCCCAACCCAGGCCTTAAAGACCGACTAAAGATGTTAAATGCCCCATCTTCTTATCACATGTGTAGAAAGGGGGTGGGTAGATGTAATCCTTTAAGACTTACCTTAACAAACCCAAAATTGACTGACGGAGGACTTTACGTAGTACAGGGTAAGGCAACTACTGATAGTCCTGCCCCACAAGGGCTCATTAGTATTATTGTTAAGCCTGCCAAAAAGATCATGGATGATCAGGTTCAACATACGACTGACGCAGAGAATGAGGTACCGGGGGTGGAAACTGGAATGGCAGATGGGAATTTATGGCTCCGGTGGGTACAATATACGGCTTCAAGTCAGAGAAGTACAGATTGTATTGTGTGTTCAGGACCTAGACCCCTAGCAACACCAGTTCCTTCAAGATTTAGAGCCCTAAGCCCTGAATTTAGTTGTATTTTAACTCTGTTTACTGATGTTGGGGTCTGACCATATGGCTTCAATATGTGCTGTGGACAAAGAGAATCAGGCCTTCACTTTGTCAAGCAAAGGTTTCATCCTGATTTGTAGTTTGAGGAGAGCAAAGGAATTTCACACTCGGGTGTGAATTCCCCCCCCCCCCCCCCATGCACCGCTGCAGTCTCATTGGCCGAGAGCCAAGGGGCTCCGGGACCCCCTGTGGTTCAGCCACTGTTCTATAAAACTGTCTCCTTCCCCCACCTCCATGCTTTTTCCACCTTTCCCTCCGGGGTTAACAGGAGGCACGCAACCGCTCTCTTCCCTCGGACCCCGGTCCAGGCCACAGAGAATCCAGCTTTCCCCGCCAGCGCGACGCCGGCCACGAGGAAGCACGGCCCTTCACCCCCTCCTCAAACCCTGACAGGTCACGAGCCATTTCGCTGGACGAAACAGCCCGCGATAACGAATCTGCATCAGCGATCCGTTCTCCGCTTTTATTTTTATTTTGTGCACAAACCGGCACAGAGGAGCCCGACGAAGCCTCGCTCCTCTCGTGACCGAGGATTCCCGGCAAGACGCGCAGACACGTCGTCTCATCCGAAGTTAACTGTCCTCCCTGCAGCGAGTACAGATCGGACCTGCGTTTGCTCCAGAGCCACGCTGACGGACCGAAGCCGCACCAGCAAACGCCGTGCGACACACAGCGCCCGCTGCAAAGCCGCGCCGACCCGCAAGCTCCCCCCTGTCCCCCTTCCCGACGAGGAAAACGGACCACTTTGCTCACGAACACTTCAACGTTGCAACGAAGCATCGACAAGTAAGATTCTTGGCATTTGGGCATAGCTTAGCTTAAATTAACGTAAGTTTAATTCAGGTCATTCATTTATATGTTGATATTCCCGTGTTTTTGTGTGTTTAAGTTACTGTCGCGTGATATTGAGATATGGCGCAACTCCTCGCGGACGAGAGAAGCTCCGCTGTATTCGTGTATTAACTGTGACTGTTTGCTTGGGATTTATTTGATTTCTTTTCATTTGTTTTATTACACTTCGTGTAGTATTCTCTCCTCATTAAATCAGCTCTGTGAGTGAAGTGTGGAATCTCGGCTATCGTACATAACTGCTGGCAGTTCTACGGACAACGGCACGTTGTGTACGATACGGCCAACTTCCCCATTCTCACTACAACGCGGACCGCACGCAGACGTTTGATTCATGAGCCCCCACCTTTTTTCTCTTTCCTCCTCTCACGTAACACGCACACACACAGCTCCTAGCTCTACCCCTGGGAAAACCCCATTCAAACGAGCGCCTCACATCACGTGCTGCCCAGGCACATGTGATTACATACAGCAGTCCCATTCTGCCATTTTGGCCCGCGTCACTCGACTCCGCCATCTTAGTAGTTTTTAGCTGTAGTTCTTAAGGCCCCTCCCCTTTTGGCCGCGTCACTCGACGCCGCCATCTTTGTAGTCTCTAGCTGTAGCTGTAAGACTCCCCCTCCTTTTCACCCACAGACCCACACACACACACACACACACATACACACACACACACACAGACATACACTCTCATCCATTTTATTCATTCTTTAGTTTAGGCATATAAAATTGTATGATAACGTTTGTTGGTTGCAATAGTAATTGATCTGATCATTTATTATTTTGATTTAATAAACTCTGTTATACTTTAAGGATCAGTCGTCTGTGATTACTTGTGCATATGTATTTGATAAGACTGTATGTAGTAGCCTGTGCTCGAACTTAAAACCTTCACTGTCACTGAATGTATAGTCATACGCAGACTATTGACATTATGAGTGACTACTAATTATGAGACTTAGTTTTATCGTTTGGTTATTGGTCCCTGTTCGCAGGGTGGTGCCCCGTTTTTATTAATAATCATTAATAATTGTTACATACATCAATAATTCTATTGATGTCAAGAATTCAGTTTCTTAAATGCTCATAACCCAAACACGCTCCTTTAGTTCCCAACACTGATGACACTTTGCCCCTTCATCACACTTGTCAGGGGCTACACTGGGATTACCCACCTGTAGAATATAATACCCCACCTCTGTTCAAGATTTCAGAGGGTCCATTTGATTGTATAGTCTCAGATACAGCTAAGGGGCCCAATGTAGGTAGTATTATTGAAGCAAATTGTAGCAACAGTCACAATGCTAGCGACTATCTATATAACAGTGTGTTAAGACAGACAACACCCAGAGCTGATTTATGGTGGTGGTGTGGAGGAAGAACCATATATCCGATCCTGCCTAAAGATTGGACAGGTGGATGTGCGTTGGTGCAACTTATATTGCCATTCTATATCTTGCCTGTCAATGACGCAACTTATGGGGAACTAATTTCTCCACGCCCACATGCTAACAGAAGATCCAAAAGAGATGCCGATAGCCCGAAGGGAGCTTTTGATGACCAAGTGTACATAGATGGCATAGGAGTGCCAAGGGGGGTGCCAAATTAATTCAAAGCAAGAAATCAAATAGCTGCCGGTTTTGAATCTGCATTACTCTGGTGGGTAACAATTAATAAAAATGTCGATTGGATCAACTACATTTACTATAACCAACAGCGTTTTGTAAACTTCACCAGGGACGCCATATCAGGACTGCATGCACAGCTGGCGAAGACTAGTTTAATGACCTTGCAGAACAGAATGGCATTAGATATGATATTAGCAGAGAAAGGTGGCGTTTGCCAGATGTTTGGGACTGCTTGCTGTACTTTCATTCCAAATAACACAGCTCCTGATGGATCGGTGACCAGGACTCTGGAGGGACTGACAGCACTCAGCCAAGAGCTAGCGGAGAACTCTGGTGTCACGAATCCATTCTCCGACTGGTTGGAAAGTATGTTTGGCAAGTGGAAACATACATTTGTGTCAATCGTAATTACTCTGTGTGTTGTCGTCATAGGCCTCCTAGTCGTCTGTGGATGTGGGTTCCCTTGCATCCGTGGACTTCTACAGGGGTTTATTGCTTCAACGATGAGCCAGACACCAGTCCAGGGCAACCAGTTATGTGTCGAGGATGAGGACGAATTGGAGCTTCTGATGACCACAGACATGAGGCCACCAGCGGTGCCATAGCGGAACTTCACAAGCAGTTCCAGACCATCCTCTCGGAGATACTGAAGGACCTGATAAGGCCCAAATGGACTCCTAAAACATCCGGGGAGATACTGGAAATTTGGGAAATAGACGGATTGTTTTGGATGAGTATTTTGAGATTTTTTTTGTTTAATTGGGTTATAATGGGATTTTAGGGTGTAAGGATTAAGAAATGTAATTTTGTCAAGTGTAAAAGAACAGTCAAGGCTTCTCAGTATGTTTTCTCTAGCCTACAGACTGTCTCCTGATCCTGCCAGCCCCAAGACATGGAAGGCAGTGAACGTCAACGGATACGACTCTTTTTTGCGTTAGCGAGGCAAGCGTAGGGTGAAACAGACCGGATAGGAATACTTGAAATGATATCTGGATGCATGAATTGTTTGTCACTGTTTAGATAGATAGGGAGCCTCTCCCTGGATCGAGTAGGGGAGGGGTCTCCAGGGATATTGGGGTTAACTAACCCACAGTGAACTGTGGGTTCGGGGGGAGTTGTAAGAAATTTGAGCAAAGAACTGTTTAGTAGATATAATAAAAGTGTTTAATAATTAAGAATTAAGAATTCATAATTAGTCATAATCATAAGTGTATTGGGAATGCATAATTAAGATGAACATAAAGTGATGTAGGATTAGTAGCTAATAAGACATGAAGCTTCTGCCAAAGTTGCAGAAGTTTAACAGTTATACTGAAGGATTATCATAGAAGGGATTAAGCAATAACTGACAGTCATTGAATGTGTTAGGAACTCAGGGAAAGAGAGTCGTGGAGACAGGCGTTTACAGAAGTGCATAGAGAAGTTAGCCAATAGAAATTGAGATAGACGGAAGGGGAGGAGTTGCGAACGGATATGTGGGTGGGATATAGAAAGAGTTTTTCTCTTCTGTTAGATAGGATCCTGGGAAAGACGTGTCTCCTGGATCAGGGAAGAGTTTTTTCCAAAGTGGGTTAATAGTGTAATATTTCATGAGATTAATGTACACCATGCTGAAACTGGAATTGCATCAGCAGGATTAAAATCCATTTTGACGGTAAACCAGTTTCGGTAACATTTTTAGCGCCGTGTGACTGTAAAGCTAACAGTCCACGTGTGCTGGCCTGCTCCACTCTCTTCGTTAGGAGATTTTTCCTCCACAAGCGAGTTCTTTTTCTAAAGTAAAAATTGAGTTGTTCATAACACTAGAGAGGCAGAGTGTTATTGTTACAGAGTGACCAGAGGATAGAAGCCAGGCGTTGCAACATACTGAAGGTGTACACCTCTTTTCCAGAGGCCACTGAACGGGGCTAAATCTCCTTCATGTATGATGTAATTTTTCAAGATGTTCAAGTCTTTAATGCCCCGTATTAGAATACGGGGCATGCTACATTTTAACCCCAATAGTTTAATTTTTCTACAAACAAGAGTTATCAGAATGATTTGAAAGAACATTCAGTATGCTTCCAATTTCACTGACTTCCACTGTTCGATAAAGACACCTCTTTATCCTTATATATAGTAAGACGACTTCTCATCTCTGTTTGTTCATTTCTTTGGATCCACTAGAGGGAAGCAGAGTCAAACACAGCTGGTTTGTTCTCAGAGGTGAGAGCTCAGTATTACAGGAGCAGCTGAGTTTCACTTTGAGAAGAATCTTAAACAACGTGTTGGTACTTTTTGTCTGGTGTGGATGAAGAGAACCAGGGAACTAAAAAAAAGGAGTCGGGCCACCTGAACTTGACTTAAAGGGTCCAGTCCCCCAAAGAAAAAACCTGTGATGTGAATATCTGTGTCAGAGTGGTAGTGCAGGGGTTAACACTGTTGCCTGCAGCAGAGTTCTGGGTTCTTCTGGTTGGAGTGTTCATGTTCTCCTTGGGTGTGCGTGGGCTTTCTGCAGCTTCTTCTCAGGTTAATCGTCCATAGTGAATGAGAGCTTGAATGACAATAGTTTTACCTGATCCCCGTCTGAACACTCACTCCTTCTTATCATTGCTGTCTGAATTTAAGTCACACAACTGTTTTTGTTTTGTGCTAGAAATGAAGTCAATAGTTTTCCCTTCACAAAATGCAACTTAGAAGCAGGTTGGCCACAGCCTCCCGAGTCCTTCTGAAATCTCACAAGTGAAGAGATTTTAATTTCCTAAGAAGTGTCGTAGCACAACCAATCAGACTGATTTAAAAGATCTGGTAATCTGTCTGGTAATAATGTATTTTCTATTGTAACCAAATCCCAAGAAAATACCCAAACTTACAACAAATGTATCTATTAACATTAAGTATTGTGTGTGTGTAACAAAGCCAGATTCTTCCTCTGTCCCATAGAGCTCAATTAATACACATCAGTGAGTCTCATGTTCCTTCATCAACATGAACACACATACTGTAGAAAACAAATAGTCCCCACTATTCCCTTCTGTTTATTGATTCATGACGAATGTTTTCTGATGCTTTAAAAAAAATAGTTTGGAAACAAACAAATAAATTAAGATATATATTTGAAATGATCAGTTGAGAACCATTAAAAGGCCACTGTGTAAGTTCTGGTGGCATCTAGCGGTGAGGTTGCAATTACAACCAAAGGAAACTTCTCCCATGTGCCAAACATGTCGGAGAACTATGGTGGCCCGCACGTCAACACGAAAATGCAAATTACCCTATATAGTGTTTGGTTTGTCCCTTCTGGGCTACTGTAGAAACATGGCGGTGTGTAGATCCCCTAGGAAGAGCGCTAGCCTTTGAAGCTAATTTCACATAGTGTCCAAGAGGTGGAATTACAAACCTTTTCCCATTGACTTACATTGGGACCTAGACGTCTGTGAATAAGCAGATAATAAATAAATGAATATATATATATTTATAGATATATATATATATATTTTAGGTAAATCAACTTCCAAGTAGGAACACTTAGATAGCCCTTATTTAAATCATTAGGTCTTAAAAGTTGTAAAATGCACTGCTAGCTTAATCCAGAGTTATTTTCCTTCTGCCATTCATGTGAATGAGAACGAGGCTGGGCTGAGGGCTGGGAGGCGGGGCTTAAATAAATGCTAGTGCTCCTTCTGCATTGATGCAGAAAATAGCTGGAAGTTCTAGGGATCATTTTATATGAACGTTATAGTCAATTGTCTAACTTATTTTCATTTACGCACCACTGAACAACGGTCACAAGAATGAATGTGGTGTATCCACTTCTCTCTACACATCCATGATGGAGATATAAACGCTCATTCTGGGCTAACAAAAAAATACAACGGTTCATAGTTCCAGGTGAATATACTACAGAGAAAACATAATAATATCATATTCCAATAGATCCAGTAGATCTCCATAAATGCTACACAGTGGACCTTTAAACGTGTATTTGACACGAGTGTAAGTAACACTCATGAGGAAGAAGGAGCCTACAGGGCATGCAAGCTCACTTAACATAAACACAATTGTGGAAGTTTACATCAGGAGGGGCAACTTTTGTTTATTCCTGGCTTGCCAGCTGATTGGTTGGGCGTTGTCATGGAGACGAAGGGACACATGAATGGACGGTACCGAGAGGAGGTTCAACTGGAATAAAAGCCAGAAGAGGAGGCTATTATGATAGAGAGCAGCACTGGGCTCAACTCACAGCTACACTGTAAAAAAAGAAAAATCTGTGTAATATACAGTAAAATACCGGCAGCTGTGGTTGCCAGAACTTCACCGTAAAAAATAAAGTGACAATGTATAAGACATCCCGGTATGTTTTTTCTGCAACCGTAGATTTCACAGTTGAGAATTGTTTTTTGTTATTTTTGATATCATAAACCTGTTTATGGTAATTTGCTTTAGAAATAGCAGCTATGTTATAAATGTGTTTATGCTAAATCATTTTAAAAACAGCAACTATACTGTGAACCTAATTACAGTTTTTCTCATAAAAAACAAAGTACAACTGTATGATATATTACGGCACTTTATTGAAAAGTGCAACTCAACGGTAAATTACCGGCAGCTGTGGTTGCCAGGACTTCACCGTAAAAAATATAGTGACAGTGTATAAGACATCATGGTATGTTTTTTTTCCAACTGTTTTTTGTTTACGGCTGACATATATATTTCTGGTGTTTCACTGTCATAGAAACTGAAAACAACCTGTTTACAATATACGGTCTCTTGCTGTTGTGATTTGACAGTGTTTCACTGCAAAATCGACTGCCTTTTTTTACAGTGTAGATACCATACACTATCTTTTCCTTCACTGACCGCGTATGACGTGACGTGCAGCAGTAGGAATGAGTCCGGTGTCTCCTCTGTGAGCTCTCCTCCGCGCACTTGTGCCTCAGCCCAGTGATGAAGGAGGCAGAGGTGGAGAGCTGCCGGCAGCGGCTGATCAGGCTGCTCCTCCTGCTCGGCTTCATGGCCCTCCACAGCTCTGCCATCGAGACCGGTAAGACCTCAGACACACTTCTCACTCACTGATGGATGACGTTAGGGCCGCGTTAAAAGGTGACGCAGGAGCACAGCTCCTCTTAGTCTGTGTGTAACGCTGTCATGGCGGGGACAGTGGCACAGCTATTGTTTCTAAAGTAAGCAGCAAAGTTTCATATTCACTGTAACCAAAATGTACCTCGTATTTCTGTTTCTTGAATTGTATTTTTTCTGTGATGCTAAAGATGTATTCCACTCATCGCACACATTGTTTCTGATCATTCAGAACTCATGAGATGTGAGTTCTGACTTAACAATGCAAGTCAAACAATTGTTTTGTGATGCAGTATAAGAGACGCTACAGGTGAAGTGTGTAAACATCTTAACTAACAGATGGCACCATGAAACTTCCGCAGTAGATTACTCATATTAGGACAATTATTTTTTGTATTACAAGTTTTGTTATTTTTTTATATGAAAATGAGGCATTATCTGATGAAATATTAGCTAGCTTCCATACATTTTCCAGAACATAAATGTGAACCAGGTACAGAATTATTGTTTCATGTTGTTGAGATATTAGAATCTAAAGTTTTTAGAGAGGGAATTTTGGATATCGCTTTGTGTCGCTCCATACATCATAAAATACTGTCAACAGCTATGAAAATAAATTCAATTTTCAGCATGTTTTTAGGGACAAAATGTTGTACATATCATTCATAGTTGTAAGCTATGAATGATATGTGAACAAACCCCTCTGTAGAAACATTCAGAATATAGAGAGCAATGAAACTGTAAAGTTTGGTGTATGTAAGAGCTGCTGAAGTGGAGATTTCTGGATCAGAGTCTGAGAAAAAACTAATTTTGAGAAAACGGCCTTTAAAGAGATGTTTAGTTAAATTACACTTAAAAAAGAAAACCATTAAACTTCCCCAGGTTAATACTTACATTGAGACAATTATTTTTTTTATTACAAGTTTTTTATGGTTGAAGACTAAAATAGCCCAATGCCACAAAATTGTCTGATAATATATTGTCATATCTTATGGAAATTAATGGAAACCAAGAGACCCCTGGAACAGAAGAGGTGGGCAAAATGGATAACTGCTGTGTAAAGTCTGTGATTTGCAGTGAGGGAGCCAGGTATGGTCCTTTAAAATGAACTATGTTTTTATTAATTTGTTTGGTCAAAAGTTGATTTTATTATATTGTGATGGATTTCGAATGATGTTGAAGTTATTTATCAAGCGGTTTGATCAGCGAGTAAGTAATAAGACTAATTTCAATCAAAATAACTTTCTGTAGTGTTTATATTGAAGTAGCTCTTTAATATACCATTGTGGGCAATGTTGCAAATCAATGAGCATATCGTATTTTAAACCTGTTGCATTACTATGATGTGATGAAGGTAATTATTTTCAAAGTATGTAAGACAAATTACAGCCAGGGAAAAAGCAACAGTAAGAGGGAAACAAAGTTGGATAAATACAATTTAATATTCTTAGGTAATGTCAAATATAATGAAGAGTAAGCAAAGTGGTGAGGAGAGACTCTGCCCCTGCAGGCCAGGTCGACATCGTAATGAGAATTGATTCTCAATCGACTTATCTGGTTAATTGAAGGTCAAAATAAAAATGAATGAAAAAGATCTGCAGGGTTTATGCTGGATGAGAGAGAGGGCGAGGAAGGGAGGAGGAGGAGGAAGAAGGGCCTTTTGTAGGTGGACCAAGTGGTGCTGATTGGATAGGACGACTGATTGGGAGCTTCCTGAAAACAAAAGTGTTTCTCATTTCCTCGATCCTCCGGCTTGAGACCCGGATACTACCTCAGCGCTCCATCCTGAAGGACTTCCCGGTTCCTAAAATGCATCTCAAGGAGCAAGGAAAGGAATCAAAGAGATACAAAATCAGGAAATGAGGGAAAAAAAACTCTAGTTACACAGAACACGACGTGGGTCATAATACAAATAGTCCTGTGTTTTTGTCTATAATTACTAATTTGTCCAGGTTTGATCCCCGGCTCCTTCTGTCTGCATGTCAAACTTTCTTTGAATGAGACCCTGAACCCCAAGTTGCTCCCTGGGTGCTTAACAGCAGCCTTTGTATAAAGGTTTAGTTTTTTTATCTACAAAAAATATACAGATTATGATGTGTATTGATATAGAATTCCATATGATATGATAAAAGACCCCTGCTGTAGCCAGTTATGTTCGTGCTGATTCACTGTTTATGTGTGTAGGTCCACAGATGACTGAATCTGTTCAGTGCAAAGTGACAGAATGCTAGGCTATGGTGAGTAACCAGTGTTTGGATAACACATGATGGACAGTGAGGCTGCTGCCCTTTTCCACACAATGCTGTCTCAGTCACATTTCTCACTACAGTGTGTCACACGCAACTTCACACTCTGGCTTTGCTCTCTGAAACAGAGTCCATTTACAATGACAGCATTTTAAAGAGTTGAATGTTCAGCCTGCAAAAATCTTTACTGGGGACTTGATGTCCTCTGGTCCTCCATGTTTTGGACAGTGTCCCCCGAGGCTTTGTGTTTACTTGTGCGGTGCAGAGAGGATGAGCTGTTTCCCACCAACAGGGGCTCCCGGGCTTTGGGACATTCCTGGAGGTCAGTGCAGGAGGATCTAGTTGTCTCCCAGGGAAACCAAGCTAATAAACTCCGGGGTTGGTCGTAAATTTTCTCATATTTGGCTTGTGGCCCAGAGGCAGGGGGCGGTGGGTGGCCGGGTGGGGGCTGCTGGAGCCGGATCTGCCCACCCATCTGTCCTGGTCCAGCTTGTGGATGATTTAGCCGACCAGGTTTACCCTGATGCAATCTTTTATATTATCCGTTTCATATTTGTGAATGGAAATGAAAGTCTTTTTGTGATATACATACAAATGGAATTGACAACGATGTGCTGAACATATAATCCTTGGCTCAATAAAAATTTATATTTGCAAAACTTAGTCAAGAGCAGGGGCGTTTCTAGGATTCAAAGAAAGGGGGGGCTTAGCCCCAAGAGGAGTGGCATATTGGCGGCAAATGTTTTTGGGGCCCATTTGGGGCCGCAGATATCCATTGTTTCAGACAGTTCATAGATTGGTTGAATCCTAGTGCCTGGGGTTTATATCGCTAAGTATGATAGGCTATTGCAGGGGTATTCAACTAAAATTCCAAAAGGTCCAGATTGAGAAAATGTCCTCGGGCAAAGGTCCAGAACATTACAATAATATGCATTACAATAATATCTAACTCGTGCTATTTAGTGCCCTAATATATATTAGGGGTGTAGCGGGGTGTAACGGTTCACAAAATTCACGGTTCGGTACGATACAGTGGAGCCACGGTTCGGTACGTTTCGGTACAGTAGAAAACTATAAATGCCAGAGAAATGTACTTGATTTTAAAATATATGTATTCATTACAACTAACATCATAAAGTTATTCTTTGACTTTGAACAATGATGGAACTATACCTGAGTGACCCATCTTCTGGGGTGTCTTCTTAGCAACACATCAGCATAAAAAACAAAAACTGCTCCTTAATGTTATGTAGTATTGTTTCATACATCTTCTCCATCATCATTTTAGTATGAACAATGATGGAACTAAACCTGAGTGAACGTGGCTCTTCATCACACTGACTGAACCCATCCTTTTTTATATATCTTTATTGAATTTCATAGTAAAACATTCACTTTAGGCACTTTGTGCTGTCATACTTAATGGCATACAGTAGTATCAATAAGCCCCAAATCTTGTATGTTCCTCACATTCCTCAGATAATGATTTCATGTAATTTCAATTATATCTATACCTCTATGTCTCTAGGTAAGAAGAGAGGCTCGAGGCCTGCAGACTCAAAAGTGCATCCATGTGCAGTTTAAGTGAATGGGGACGATATTGTTGATTGTCATAGTCTTCAACCAATCAGATCTTTAGTTTGACATGTTGGGCATATTCTTTGACGTGTCAGAGCCTGCTAGCTGGCCTACAACTACGTCAGCATTATGTGCAGCTCAGTTTCCATGTGCAGCTCTGCAGTGAGGTACAGCGTGTGCTGTGATTGGTCAGTGGGCGAGCACGTGACTATCGTGAAACGATCACGTGATGCAGCTCAGCCAATCAAATATGGGCATTCTGGCAAGTTTCCAGACCCCAGTGAGATGTAAACACACCATAACACAGGGGGCTGAGACGAGGAAAGACGTAGCAGAGCAGTACCTCTCTCATGGAAGTTGTGAAAGTAAAATCATAAGATGGACTCCAAAAGAGAAGAATTGGTCGCGGCTTGTCATTAAGGGGTGATGGTGGACCCTGCAGCCAGACCAGTTGAGAACCACTGTCCTACATCAGCGATACATCAGATAAAAAATATATTTCCCTCAATTTAAGCTTCTGCATTTTCCTGATGCACTAGTATTATTCAAACGTATTGTTCGGTTCGTAAGCCTCGTACCGAACGGTTTAATATGAATACGTAAATAGTTACAGTCCTAGAAACAAACTAGAAAATGCATTTCCTGCTGAAAATGCGTTGGAATGCTGAAAGCTGAAATGAATCTCAAAAACATTGCTGAAAATAGATATCCAATTTAAAAAAAATTGCAAAAAGCTGAATAATTCAAAAAGTTGAAAGATTACAAATATGAAGTTATGTCACCCCTCTCCTGAAAGAGCTGAACATTTTGATATTCGAACGGTTTCTGTAGCTTAAAAGAATTCCAGCAGTAGTGATATTTGTTGTAGTAGTAGTAGAAGTATTATTCGCAGTATAAGTATGAGTAGCATTTGAATAAGTACTAGTTGTAGCAGTAGTGATATTTGTAGTAGCAGTAGTAGTAGAAGTTGTCGTCGAAGTATTTGTAATTAGAAGAAGTAGTAGAAGTAGTAGTATCAGCAGTCGTACTAATAGCTGTAGTAGTATTAGTACTGGTTATTAGTACTGGTAGTAGCAGGAATAGCAGTATTAGCAGTTGTGGTATCAGTAATAATAGTAGTGGTAGTGGTAGTAATAGCAGTAGTGGTAGTAATAACATTCATGGTAGCAGTAATAGCAGTAGCAGTAGTAGTAATAGTAGCAACAGCAAAAGTTGTAGTAGTAGTGGTAATACTAGAAATATTAGCAGTAGTAGTAGTTGTCGCAGTATTAGTAAGAGCATTCATTATTTCAACAAAAAAGCCTAATTTTGAGCGAAACGTTTAAATACAGTTAATCCATGAGGCTTTTATTTTGAAAGGGTGGGACTGGGTGGGGGAGGGAGGGGGAGAGGAGACATAATCATCATGTTTGACACATAAACAGAGGTTATTAAATTACAGGCTTCATCACAAGCAGTTCAGTTAGAATTCACTCTCTGGGGCTTTTATTTTGAAATGGGGTGTGGGGGAGAAGGGGAGAAGAGACAGAATCATAATGTTAGATAAACACAAACCGGTTATTAAATGACAGGGTCATCACAAGCATTTCAGTTAGGATTCATTCTGTGGGGCTTTTATTTAAAAATGGCGTGTGTGTGTATGTGTGTGTGTGTGCGGGGGGGGGGGGTAGAGGTGGGGGCAAAATACCTCTAAAGATCCCTAAGACCTGAATGACTGTATGAGAGACACAGAGAGATAGAGGGAGAGGAGTGTATGTGCACGTGTGTCTGAGTCTGTGTGTTTATCAACATCACTAATTGGCTCAATCGCAAACACCTGTGTGCCTGAAGCCATTTCATGGAGATAAAACAGGAAAACACCTCCCAAACAAATCATCAAAACTCCCATAACCGTAGCTCCTATTGCTCCCATATTAATAATTGAGGGGAAGAATGAGTTGAAGAACAGATCCTGTAAAAATTGTGTCTGTAGTGTAAAAAATGTGGCTTAACTGGCGATCTAGAAATGGGGTACCGTGTTCTGTGGAAGATGTTTTTGAAGCAAAATTTAACATTGGTCTCTATGGAGCAGAAAGTTGGTTTTCCTCTCAATTAACGGCTTCTGTGTCAAATGTGGAAATCTGTGGGATTCCACAGTAATTTTTCCACGACAAGGACACTATTAGCTACTTCTACATCCAGAAATTATGCATGAAGAGTGAAGATTGTGGACACAGTGGCAAAATACAAATGTTTTTTTCACAAGAATCTCAAGCTGCTCTTCACTCTAGCGGTGACATCACGCACTCTAAGCTGCGCAATACACACCCATTATAAAGTCAGAAAAGGGCTGAAAAATCATGAAAGTTAAATTGCTGCAGTTCAAAAAGTTTAAAAGATATCAAAAAGCTGAATCATGTTGGCAATAGTTGAGGGTTTTCTCAACATTTGAAAGTTGAAATGGTGTCTGTCGCTGAAAGTATGAGGAAGTTGAAGGATTTGAAAGTTGAAGAAGTCTTTGAAGTTTTTGAAGGATTTGAAAATCTTCTCCATAGAAACCCATTCAAAAAAAAGTTGCAAAAAGCTTAATAATTCAAAAAGTTTAAAGGTTAGAAATAGAAAAAGTCATAGCAGACATGAGCTGAAGGAGCTGAACATTTTGATCGTTGAACGGTTTCTGTAGCTTAAAAAATGAAGAAGAAGAAGCGTTGCGACAAAACGGGGGACGGAAGAAATAGTGGAATAAAGAAACAGGATAACAATAGTTGGAATGCTTAACAGAATTCCAACAATGAGAGAGGTACTGCTCTGCCAAGTCTTTCCTCGTCTCAGCCCCCTGTGTCATGGTGTGTGTACATCTCACTGGGGTCAGGAAACTTGTCAGAATGCCCATATTTGATTGGCTGAGCTGCCACGTGATCGTTTCACGATAGTCACGTGCTCGCCGACTGACCAATCACACCACAGGCTGTACCTCACTGCAGAGCTGCACATGGAAACTGAGCTGCACGTAATGCTGATGTAGTCGTAGGACAGCTAGCAGGCTCTGACACAAATAGTGGAATAAAGAAACAGGATAACAATAGTTGGAATGCTTAACAGCATTCCAACAATAATAGCGGTGGCGCCATCATGTGGTCATAAGGTGGTATTTCAACTGCAGGACAGCAGTGAAGGCCCAGGTATAAAATGCACGGCCCGCCACTGATCTATACATCTCTACACAACTAAAATGTCTAATTAACTTAACAACAGCCTTCTCTTCTCTGCCAAGAATCAGATTCCTAAAGACTCAATCCCTTTTGTGATCAGTAATATAACATGTTTCTTTAAAAGCCAAACATACACAGCTGTCTGTTTGGAGTTAGACTCATTTCATTACTGACGTGCTCCATTTGTCAGCTTGTCCCTGTGGACTCTGTCTCATGTGTCTTTGTCTTGTCAGTAAACGTGGTGGACTTCTGTGGCCAGACGATCCGTGGCGACGGCATGATCGTCAACTCGCACCAGGAATCCAAGAAGTACTACTTTGTGACAATGGCAACTGACTGCCACCTCACCATGCAGGCCAGCTCCCCTAAGGACAAGGTCCAGTTCCACTTCCGCTTCTTCCTTGTCTACAGTCTGCTCCGGGTGGCCCCTCTGAGCCCGGCCCCTCTCTTTCCAGAGTCCCCTCGTGGCTCCGCCCCTCTCAACCCCAGACTGGATCCCACCTCTGGTGAAAGCCCGGGTGACCCGTGTTACGCCGGCTCATACGTTCAGTTCTATGATGGACGGGACAGGAACTCGCCTCCCCTCGGGCCCCCTCTGTGTGGGAAAAGCCCGCCCCGGCCAGTATTGTCCACAGGGAACAACCTGACCCTGAGGCTGGTGACCCGGGGGACTCAGCCCCGAGTCGACTTTGTGGGGGACTTCACGTCCTTCAGACTGGGTAAGAAAGACACAAACATGTCCATCCATCCTACAGATGCTCACTATTCATACGATAATATGATGGTGTAAGGATCTGAAATCAGAAAATAATGGACGAGGTCTGTTATTTTACGTAATCTATGGGGTGTATTATCTCTCTCATACAATAGCTACTTGTCTTCCATCAAATTGTGTCTGTAGCCAGTTCCATCCCATGCTTTTCCAGTGAAAGTGAACTGGTAATGTAGCAGGAAACATCATTACTGATGTCAGACCCTGGTTTATTGCTAAGCAGGTTTTCTGTACTCGTTTTTCTTGGTGTGGGTTAGCATCAGTATTGTCTCTATGGTTACCGACATAATGATTGAGATTTGTGATTAAACTGTTGACTGTGAGCTTTTTTTAGGTGCTTGTTCTTAAAGTGCACATATATTGATGGATGGATGTCACGATACTATTGGTTGAAATGGGTTGGTACTAGCTTACAGGGAGAGAAAATTATTGGATTTGATGTAAAAATATTAGTACTGGGCAACGATTAAAATGTTTAATCGCGATTAATCGCATTGTTATGCGCAAAGTTCAACAATGAATTCAAAAGTAGTGTACTGCACAATTTTATTTAAAAGTACTGCTATATGAACAAAACACTTTAAACAGATAAGGTTATTTTTAACAGCAGTGGTCTCTTTACACAGTAGCAGTTATAATAATTCTGATAATGTCACGGGAGTTCACAGGTAGGACCCAAACGCAAGACCACAGGAGACAGAAGTGAATATTAACAGGTTTTATTTAGACTGTGCGTGCAGGTGTGGAGCCCGTGGTCCAACACCCGAGCGGCAGATCGACGGTGTGAGGCCCGTGGCTCGACACCGGCGGGCTGGTGGGTTGGCGGCGTGACGTCCCGTGGCTCGATACCAGAGAGTAGCCAGATCGACGGTGTGAGTCCCGTGGCTCGACACCGGAGGGCTGGCAGCTTGACGGCGAGTGTAGTCCGTTTAACACCAGGCGGGCAGAGCGGCGGAGTGTAATCCACAAGGGCAGAGGATGCCACGGGGTTTCAGCGGCTGAAAGACGGTACGACCTGACAACCCCAGACTGCAGGACCAGAGCTTATGTAGTGACAGGAGACTCATTAGTGGGCCCTGAGTCTGGTGTGTCAGGCTGCAGGAGGTGATCGGCTGGAGTGTCCTCAGCTGTGCACAATCAAGGGTGCAGCCATGGGAGGTGTCTGGAGGCAGAGGACAAACAGAGCACATGGCACACCACAACAAACAGGGGAATGACAGGACACACGAGGAGAGGAGATCAGGGGAAACACACACCGGGTCAGACAGGGATCCTGGATCCTGACAGATAATAGATATTCAGCCGGTGTTCACAACTTTATCTTCATGTGTGTAATAGATATAATTTGAAATATATACCTTGAAAACTGTGCACGAACTCGGTCCCGGAGGAAATGGCGATATATTGTGCACTTTCTAAATTTGAATCGATGTCTCCCTGAGACATTGCGCTGCACGCAATCAACCATACACTGCCGCAGTTCTGCAATTACTCGCACACAAACCACGTCTGGAAAAGATCTCTGCCGATCTGCGTTTTATAGTGTACGCCTTGCACAAACTCGGTCCCGGAGGAAATGGCGATATATTGTGCAGTCCTTTTAAAACCATTAAAAGCATCAAAACATACGGCAAAAGAAAAGGAGATTTAACAGCAATTAAGAACAGTGTAAGAAATAAAATACAGTAGTAAAATGCAGAAATGCAGGAAATTGATTAATATATTAATTTAATGTGGTTCAATTAAAGGCAGCAGCAAACAGAAAAGTCTTCAATCTTCATTTAAATGAGCTGAGGGTCTCAGTAGACCTGCAGCTTTCTGGGACTTTGTTCCAGATATGTGGAGCAGAAAAACTGAACGCTGCTTCTCCATGTTTAGTTCTGACTCTGGGAACAGATAGTAGACCGGTCCCAGATGACCTGAGGGGTCGGGATGGTTCATAAGGTAGCAGCAGATCAGAGATGTATTTTGGCCCCAAACCATTCAGTGCTTTGTAAACCAACAGTAGGATTTTAAAGTCAATTCTTTGTTGGACAGGAAGCCAGTGCAAAGACATCAGAACTGGGGTGATATGATCCACCCTCCTGGTCTTAGTGAGGACTCGAGCTGCAGCGTTCTGAATCAGCTGCAGCTTTGACGGACTTTTTACAGAGACCTGTAAACACACCATTACAGTAGTCCAGTCTGCTGAAGATAAATGCGTGGACAAGTTTTTCCAAATCCTGTTGAGACATAAGTCCTCTAATCCTTGATATATTCTTCAGGTGATAGTAGGCTGATTTTGTAATTGTCTTGATATGGCTGTTCAGGTTGAGGTCTGAATCCATAACTACACCTAGATTTCTGGCTTGGTTTGTTGGTTTTAACATCAGTGACTGAAGCTGAGCGGTGATTTTCAATTGTTCATCCTTGGTACCAAAAACAATTACTTCTGTTTTATCTTTGTTTAATTGAAGAAAATTCTGGCACATCCAGTTGTTGGTTTGTTCAATGCAGTTACCCAGCCCTTGTATGGGATTATAGTCCCCTGGTGACATAGTTATGTCGATTTGTGTGTCGTCTGCATAATTATGATAAGACACTTTGTTGCTTTCCATAATCTGAGCTAGTGGAAGCATGTAGATGTTGAACAGAAGAGGCCCCAGTATTGAACCTTGGGGAACACCACATGTCATTTTAGTCAGCTCTGATGTGTAATCAGCCACAGACAAAGTATTCTCGGTCCTTCAAGTAGGATTCAAACCAGTTAAGTGCTGTGCCAGAGAGTCCCACCCAGATGTTTAGTCTTTCTAGGAGTATGGCATGGTCGACCGTGTCGAATGCAGCACTGAGATCCAGTAACACTAAGACTGAACTTCTGCCATTGTCTATGTTTAAGTGGATGTCGTTGAAAACCTTAACAAGAGCAGTTTCAGTACTGTGGTGCTGTCGAAAGCGTGACTGGAAAACAGTTATATTGAAGCAGTTATTTACGGCCAAGAAGTTGGTCAGCTGTTGGAAAACCGCTTTTTCAATTATTTTACTTAAAAATGGGAGGTTTGATATTGGCCAATCATTTTTCATCGTTGCGGAGTCTAAACTAGCCTTCTTTAGGAGCGGTTTAATAACTGCAGTTTTTAGGGCTTGTGGGAAGACACCTGAGAGAAGGGATGTGTTTACAATATGTAAGAGATCAGTGGTCATGCAGTTTGAAATATTTTTGAAAAAGTGTGTTGGTAGAATATCCAAGCAGCAGGAGGATGACTTCAGATGTTGTATAATGTCTTCTAGGCTTCTACGGTCGATTGAATGAAATTGTGTCATGATATTTGAATGGATGTTATTCAGAGATCGGGACAACACATATCCTGTGGTTGGTGTGGAGGCACTGACTGCTTGTCTAATTTTCTGAATTTTGTCAGTAAAAAAGGAGGCAAATTGATTGCATGCCCAGGTGGATTGGAGCTCAGCAGCTACCGACACTGGAGGGTTTGTTAGCCTGTCGACGTAGCAAATAAGGCGCGTGTATTGTTCTTGTTTTTGGTTATGATGTCAGAGAAGAATGACTGCCTTGCATTTCTAAGTTCCAAATTATAATTGCGAAGTCCCTAACCCTAACCCTTTATAGATGTCACAGTGAACCTGGAGATTAGTTTTTCGCCACCTGCGCTCAGCTTTCCGACACTCTCGTTTCTCTATTTTGACCAGCGTAGCATTTCTCCAAGGAGATCTTTGCTTACCCGAGACAACCTTCACTTTAGTGGGTGCAATGGCATCAATAATATTTTTAACTTTAAAATTGAAGCCATCTACAAGCTCATTGACTGAGAGGCAAGAGAGGGCTGGTGTGGAGGAGAACTTCTGAATAAATAGTTCACTGGTGTTTTCAGAGATGTAACGCTTTGTCACAACCTTGGTTTGGACATTTGTGTGCAAGGAGATTGCACTCTCAAAGAAAACACAGAAATGATCAGCGAGTGCAACATCAGTCACAGCAACCTTGGAAATGTTTACACCTTTGGTGATGATTAGGTCCAGAGTGTACCCCCTGTTGTGGGTGGGTCCTGTCACATGCTGAGTCAGATCATAGTTATCAAGGACACCACATTGTGGTTGTACTGAGCAAATGCACCCTTGTAAGGATTTTAAGCAAGAAGCAGCTCTGGAGTGGAAAGAACTAGAAAATGCATTTCCTGCTGAAAATGTGTTGGAATGCTGAAAGCTGAAATTAATTGTCACATAATTGCTGAAAATTAAGAAATGGGAGACTACCCGTCTGAAAAATGTTGACGCCCGAAAGCCCTTCTAGTTGAAATATCTAACTATGGTGTCTGTAGCTGAAAGTATGAGGAAGAAGAAGGCTTTGAAAGTTGAAGAAGTTTAAGGTTTAAGTATACAGTAAAGCCCCACAAAATTAATTATAACTGAAATGCTTATGATGAAGCCTGACATTTAATAACCTGTTTGTGTTTATCTAACATCATAAGTCAATCTCTCCCCCCCCACACCCCATTTCAAAATAAAAGCCCCACAGAGTGAATTCTAACTGGAATGCTTGTGATGAAGCCTGTCATTTAATAACCTCTGTTTGTGTGTTTCATACTTTCTGATTCTGTCTCCTCCTCCTCTCTCCCCCACCCAGCCTCACCCTTTCGAAATAAAAGCCCCATGGATTAACTGTATTCAAACGTTAAGCTCAAATTAGGCGTTTTTGTTGAAATAATGGATGCTCTTACTAATACTGCGACAATTACTACTACTGCTGCTAATATTTCTCGTATTACTACTACTGCTGCTACTACTACTACTTATACTACAACTTTTGCTGTTGCTACCATTACTACTACTACTTCTACTGCTATTACTGCTACCATCAATATTATCGCCTATTACTACCAGTACTAATATTACTACAGCTATTAGTACGACTGCTACTCGTACTACTACTACTGCTATTACTGCTACTTCAAATACTGCCATTACTATTACTACTCAGTGGCGGGCCGTGCATTTTATACCTGAGCCTTCACTGCTGTCCTGCAGCTGAAACACAGCTACGGTTATTATTTGTTTCGTGTCAAAATGAAGCCAACACCTGTAGATATAGTGCGTCTCCTCTCTGCTCTGACTGCAGCTGGGACTGCTGCGCCTGTGTGCTTTGGGGCAGCGGAGGTGCTCACGGCAGCTCCCGCTGCTCGTTCATGACAGTGCAGAACGTACGTGCTTTAACGTCAAAACACCAGAAAAGTCTCCAAGAACACCAGAACAAGTCGCTAGATTTGTCACTAGTAGCTTTTGACAAAACAAGTCGCCATGAGGGTTTGGAAAGTCTCCAGATTTAGCGAGAGAGTTGTCAAGTTGGCAGCGGCTAAATATGTCCCCAGAACAACACTGGACGCAACAATGGTTCCTATCACATATTAAACCAAACAAAAATGTTCATAAAAACAAGTTGTACAAATAATAATATATAAACAAGCATATTAAAGCTACTGCAGATGTAAAAACAAACGCATTTAACTTACCAGAGCTGCTGTTCACTATTTAAAGACAAAGTGCATCCTCCTTTCTTTGTTAATAAAGAGTTTAATCCCACGGTTGTTCAGTACATCCGTGCATTTTAGTTCCAGTAAGAAGTCCTTCTCGATTCATGGACGCTAGTGAAGACAGTCGAGCCTCCCCAGTTGTATTTCTTGAACATGTTTTAATGCGTTTGAGGCTGAAAATGTCTGCTCGACAGATGCAGCAGATTTTGGGATTGTCACCGCCCCACAAGTCAGGCTAGCCCACTGACCAATCACGTACTTGTAGGCCAGCTAGAAGGCTCTGGCATGTCAAAGAATACGCCCAACTTGTCAAACTAAAGATCTGATTGGTTGAACACTCTGACAATCAACAATATCGTCCCCATTTACTTTAATCTGCACTGGCTGCAGGTGAGACTGCAGGCCTCTGGCCTCTCTTCTAACCTAGAGACACAGAGGTGAGATCTGATTGGATAAAAGCTCTACTTAAAACAAGCTGCACTGGAAGCAGAGCAACTTTGGAAGACAGTAGCTGTGCAATGACAAAATAAGATAATTTAAGAAAAAATATTAAATTATGAAAGAATTATTATTATTATTTTTTTTAAATATAAATAGCTTTGTGATTCTGTTTAGGCCAGCAGAGAAGGCCTTGCAGGCCCTGACGGCCCGCCACTGTTACTACTACTACTGTTAAATACTGTTAAATACTATGACCACTACTACAGCTAGTACGACTACTTCTACTACTTCTTCTCATTACTAATACTTCCACTACTACTAATACTTCTACTACAACTACAACTTCTAGTACTACTACTACAAATATCACTACTGCTGACGTTTTTTAAGCCACAGAAACCATTCGAATATCAAAATGTTCAGCTCTTTCAGGAGAGGGGTGATATGAATTTTCATAGTTGTAATCTTTAAATTCTTTGAAATATTAAGCCATTTTCAATTTTGTCTTGAATGGGATCTCTATGGAGAAAACATTCAAATCCTGTTAAACTTCTTCAACTTTCAAAGCCTTCTTCTTCCTCATACTTTCAGCTACAGACACCATAGTTAGACATTTCAACTAGATGTGTTTTTCAGCAGTGCAGTTTAAATGCTTTCGGGCTTCAACATTTTTCAGACGGGTAGTCTCCCATTTCTCAATTTTCAGCCATTTTTTAAAAATGTTGATATTTGATAGAGTAATGTGGGTTTCTTAACCCTAAATTAAAAGGATTTAAGTTATAATAACAGAAATGAGTGAGAATGAGAGTGAAGATGAGTTTAACACCCCTGCTCTAAACTATCAACATTTGAATATGACTTACCAAATTGGCCCAATCAAAACACAATGTTCATTCCAGATTTATGTGAAGAATAACTTGATGCAAAATGTTGAGCTGTATCTCACATTGTTCTTTAATAACCATACCACTTCCATATAGCCTACTGTTGTCCTGCTCTCTCCCCCTACAGATCTCCTGCCCCCCATCTCAACGGGTTTTTGCTGTATGACATTTTACAATATCCAATCCTTGGTAAAAACATGACTAAATTCTTTATTAGTCTCTAAATGAATAGAAGATTTCTGTCTTACTAAAAAGCTGAACTCTGAACTTCAGCTTTTTATTTTAATAAACTTCATGCTAAAAATGAGATTCAGGTGACAATTCAATTTTATATTAACCCCTTCCTGTAGCCCAGGGGTCGGCAACCTTTACTATCCAAAGAGCCATTTTGTCCTATTTTCCACCAAATAAAATGTGTCTGGAGCCACAAAAGCTATTTGATATCACAGCTTAAAAAGTTGTATATATAGTTATATTATACATACAAAAACTATAGTTTGTTGTATTTTGAAAATATAGAACAAGTATAAATACAATTCTTCACATTTTACTGCAATTTTACCTGTTATAACAATATCAAACTCTTAGGAAGAGCTCAGTTTGCTGCAGCAGTTGAGGAATCGCTCTTTTTCGCTCATCTCCAGCGTGACACTTTTCAGCACATGCTGTGTGTTTGTTCTGGAAGCATAGAGGTAAGTCAGCATCGTTGGCAGTGAAAGCAAATTAATATGTCCATGCAGAGTCAAACTATTTTCCTCCATGACTTTTCTTTTTTTGGATTTATCCATTGATAGTTTACCGAGGGCGTGGGTCTGAAAATCATGATTAGCCGTTCGCGGGGGAAAAGCGCTTGACAGAGGTAGAGGATTTGACTGCCTGTGGGAAGAATTAACATTCTGTTCATTCTTGCTCATAAATTATATTCTCTCTGAACATGTTTCTCTTTTTGGAGAATGTCTTGCGAGATATCTTCTTCAATCAGCACAATTTCCCTGCTCTTCTTTATATTTCCTCGTCTTAGCCCCGTGTGTCACGGTGTGTGTAAACCTCGCTCGAGTCAGGAAACTTGTCAGAATACCCATATTTTATTGGCTGAGCTGCATCACCTGATGTGATTTACAATGCATTGGTCGGTGTGTTTCCTGCACCGCCGAACAAGTGCCGTAACGGCTGAATAAGAGGCGCCAGTTAAAGTATAAACTCAGTGCCTAATATGTATAATTCCGAATTATCAATCGGATTTAGGTCCTTGGTCCGGATCCGGTCCGCCAGTTGGTGACCCCTGATGTAGACTCAGGGCGCCGCAACAGAGGGGCTGAAGAGGTCGGCAGTCTGCGGTTGCAGACCTCTGCCAAACCATGTGCATCGATTTAGCTTTGACAGCATTTAGTGCAAATATCCTTCACAAAGGTTTTCATCATTCACTACCCCAAAGGCATAGCAGAACTATACACATCATATCATTCATAATATGCTAACTGTAAGTCATCATGGGCAGTCTATTAAGGAAAACGCACAAGTAGCAATTTCACGGAAAATCTTTTTATTTTGGCCGTCATCTTGTTTTCTTTCCAACTGAATCATTTTTAGGTGTACAAAATGTTACAATTAAAGTTCATTAACTAAAAACCCACTGGGAAAGGGTTAAAGTGCTAAGACGATAACACTCAACTCCCAGACCTGTCAATCACAAGGTTGCCCCCGCCCTACAGCATACTCTGCTTTACAGTTTTTCTCAATTGCTAAAACACTAAAACCCATTGGCTGAGCAAAGTTCTCAGTTGCCTGAACTCATTTAGCTAATTGTGCAGTCTGTTGTCAATACCTTAAACTATGTCACATGGTAAAACACAATTTGCAGATCTCACTTAGACTTTTCAGCAAAACTCTAAACACATTCTCAGTCTCAAAACACATTCTGCACTCTAATGCACATGTCATCCACACTGGTAAACACAAGTGGCAACGATCAAATACAAATAGAGAACACATGTCATTGATTAAACACAATCACTCAAAATTGATTTCATTTGTATCAAATGATGTGACACAACCAATATAAGCCAGTTCAGAGCGCAAACAGGTGGTTGAAGGTGATGTCGACAAAGTGCTCTGGCCTGACCCAGCCCAAAGACAAGAAGAAGCACATTGATGACATGTTGACTCCTTAGATTTTTGTCCCTTTTACTGTGGTATTGTATACTGTAGTAGGCCTACAGTGCATTGTAGGCTGTATAATGTACAATAAACAAATTGTATGGCCTTGAACATCGTGCTTTCTATTTGTTACAGTAACAGTACTGACTGCTCAATAGATGTTGACTGGTTGCAGGTTCATATCAAGAAAGAACAAGAATTACAGTGTCACAGAGACAAAGGACACGTTTGTGAGATGCAGGGTACAGTACTGTAAAAATAGGGGTACAAGGAGGAGGAAGAACAAAATAAATTGCAAAGAGCAAAGCACAGTAGTCATTTCTGATCAATTTTGAGCTACTGTAATCGAACATGTTTTCGTTCATATGAAATTTGTTTTGAGATTAAAAATCGACTTCTCCCTGAGAACTATATGTTTTGAACAATGTGCTTTCTATTTATTGGTGTATTGTTTACTGACTGCTTGATGGTGTATATTATTTTGATCACTTTGTTTATGATTTGAGAGCAGTGTTTGACTTTGAGCACAGGTAAAACTGTTTTGAGGCGAAAGTTTCATTTTGCAAGAGGATTCAGAGGTTTTGTAAATAGTGCTTGAAGATGAGGTTTTGTGTTTACAGTTTTGAGAGAATGGGTGACCGTTTCAAGAAATGTGTCTTAGCAATCGAGAAAAACTGTAAGGTCTAAATCAGGGGTCAGCAACCTTTACTGTCCAAAGAGCCATTTTGCTCTATTTTCCACCAAATAAAATTTGTCTGGAGCCGCAAAAGCTATTCATATCACAGCTTATATAAGTTGTATATATAGTTATATTATACATACAAAAACTATAGTTTGTTGTATTTATGAAATAATAGAACAAGAATAAAGACAATTATTGACATTTTATTGCTATTTTAACATTTATGAAGAGAAAAAAAATACACTGGCATGTGTAGGCCTACATTGAGGTCAATTAAACACAAAACTATGCAGGCCTTGAGTCCTCCCCATAGTTGTGGGAAATAACTTAGAAATAAATTTAACATATAGCTGCAGAAGTGAATCAAATACGGAATAATTCAAGTTTATTTGGGTCCTCCCCGTGTTTGTGGAAAAAAATATAAAATAAAAAGTAGCCTACTTTGAAATAAATATAACATATAGCTGCAGCTTAAAACTAAAAAATAGGCAGTTTGTATTTAAGTAAGACTAAAGTCCATTTCAGTGAGCTGTCATCCTCTTCTTTTTTTTCCCTCAGCCACATACAGCCATCAACCGTCGCGCCTGAACATAAAAACACAACTACATCAGTTCAGGATCTAAAATAAATATTTTTCTCCAAGATAATAGCCTATTAAATGATAGCGTTCTCACCTGTTTAATGTAACTTTTGTTTCTGAACATCGCTGCAGAGTTTCTCTATGTCAGGGCTGTAAGATGTGACTTTGAGCTTCAAACAGGACTGCAGGCTGTCATCTGTGAGGCGGGAGCGATATTTAGATTTGATGTCGTTCATGCTTGAGAAAATCTGCTCGCATAAGTACGTTGATCCAAAGATGGATATGACTCGAAATGCATAAGTCTTCATGTTCATGTAAGTGTCGGGAATGGCATTCCATGTTTCAAACGGGTTTGGGGAGGTTTTCAATATCGCTCCATTTATGCTCTCTAGCAAGGACGGCCTTCTGACGGGCGACATCTTCAAGATCAGCTGTCAGGCTTTTGAACTTGGACACCCATAAGTCTTTATCAGCTCCCGAGTTCGATTTCCAGATCAGGTTGACTTACTCCCGGGAATGCAGACATGTTCAGCTGGTATGGGTCGATGTCCAGGGGTGTGACGTCGATGTCCAGGGGTGTGACGGGGAAGGATAATGTGCTTTTTTCCTCCCTGAATCTTTTCCCAAATGCAGTTTGCACTTCGATAATTGCATCCTGTAAATACTGACAATTTATGTGAGTATTTGTTTCTCTGAACTCTCTCGGGGAGGGGAGGTGAGAGAGCGTGCCTCTCTGTACATCTCTGGCAAACACTGTCATCTTGCGCTCAAACGCCAAAACATCCTCCAGCATCTGCAGAGCCGTGCCTCCCTTTCCCTGGTGACTTTTGTTCAGCATGACTTGTCATATCTACCATGAAGTGCAACTTTTTCAGCCAATCTGGATCTCCCAGCTCAGGATAGGTGAGGTCTTTGCTTTCCGGGAAGGTTTTCACATGTTCCAGGCAAGCAGCAAACCGTTTCAGCACCTCTCCCCTGGACAGCCACCGGACTTTGTTATGCAGCAGGAGATCTGAATATGCGCTGCCCACCTCTTCCAACAATGAACAGAACTGTTGGTGGTTTAACCCCTTCGCCATTATTTTGTTCACTGTCTGAATAACAAGATTCATCACCTCCATACATTCCGGGGGAAATGTTTGAGCGAACAGTGCTTCTTGGTGTAAGATGCAGTGAAACGACAGCAGCTTTCGATCCAGTGACTTCTGAAGTAAAGTCACAAATCCCTTCTGTGCTCCTCTCATACTGGGTGCCCCATCAGTAGCCACTGACACTAAGCGGGTCGTGTTTATTTCTTTAGCTTTTAAACAATTCACAACAGCCTCACAAATGTCCTCCGCTCGTGTTTGCCCTTTTAGCGGTATTAATTCAATGATTTCTTCCTGCGGCCCATCAGAGTTCATATATCTGCTTAACAGTGCCGTCTGCTCAATGTCGTTTACATCTCTTGACTCATTGCAGGCGATTGAGAATGCTGCAGCTGAATTGATGTCCTCAATTTGCGGACTGGTGATGTTTGCCCTGTCCTTAACGGTCTTTGCAGAGAGAGGCATATCTCAGATTTTTTGAACAATTTCCCCTTTGTTTTTGAAGTCCGAGAATAGATGAATGAACGATTCTTTCTTCAAAAAAGTGGATTTTCTTCAAAAAAGTGTTTCAAAGATTATCTTCAAAAAAGTGGATTTTGTGAAAGTAAAGATAGTTTCAAAGATTTTCTTCAAAAAAGTGTCTCAGGACAGTTGATTTCACAGTTTCATGATGTTTTCATTAGAACCTGATACTTACACACTTTTACTGGTTTAATCAGTGGCGGGCCGTTCATTTTATACCTGGGCCTTCACTGCTGTCCTGCAGTTGAAATACCACCTTATGACCACATGACGGTGCCACCGCTATTTTTTGTTTCTGGGACTATAACTATTTACGTATTAAACCGTTCGGTAGGAGGCTTACGAACCGAACAATATGTTTGAATAATACTAGTGCATCAGGAAAATGCAGAAGCTTAAATTGAGGGAAATATTTTTTTTTCTGTGCTGATGTAGGTCAGTGGTCCTCAACTGGTCTGGCTGCAGGGTCCACCATCACCCCTTAATGACAAGCCGCGACCAATTCTTCTCTATTGGAGTCCATCTTATGATTTTACATTCACAACTTCAACTAGAAAATGCATTTCCTGCTGAAAATGCGTTGGAATGCTGAAAGGAATTGTAAAAGAATTGCTGAAAATTGAGAAATGGGAGACGACCCGTCTGAAAAATGTTGAAGCCTGAAAGCGTTTAAACTGCACTGCTGAAAACGATTATATGGTGTCTGTAGCTGAAAGTATGAGGAAGAAGAAGGCTTTGAAAGTTGAAGAAGTTTAACAGGATTTGAATATTTTCTCCATAGAGATCCCATTCAAAAGAAATTGCAAATAGCTTAATATTTAAAAAAAATTAAAGATTACAAATATGAAAATTCATATCACTCCTCTCCTGAAAGAGCTGAACATTTTAATATTCGAACGGTTTCTGTGGCTTAAAAATGTCAGCAGCAGTGATATTTGTAGTCGTAGTATTAGAAGTTGGAGTTGTAGTAGAAGTATTATTAGTAGTAGAAGTATTAGTATTTAGAAGAAGTAGTAGAAGTAGTAGTATCAGTAGTCGTAGTAATAGCTGTAGTAGTGGCCGTAGTATTTAATATAACAGTAGTAGTAGTAGTAGTAGTAGCAGTAGGCTAGTAGTAATAGTAATGGCAGTATTTGAAGGAGCAGTAATAGCAGGAGTAGTAGTACTAGTAGCAGTCGTACTAATAGCTGTAGTACTAATATTAGTACTGGTCAGTGGCGGGCCATCAGGGCCTGCAAGGCCTTCTCTGCTGGCCTAAACAGAATCACAAAGCTATTTATATATATTTTTATAAATAAAAAATGTATAATTTATTTTATAATTTAATATTTTTTCTTAAATGCACTACATGTATTATAATTTATAAAAATATTTTTCCCATTATCATATTTTCTCATTGCACAGCTACTGTCTTCCTCAGTTGCTCTCAGTTGCTCTCAGATCTCACCTCTGTGTGTCTATGTAAGAACAGAGCCGAGGCCTGCAGACTCGGCTCTGCCGCCTGTGCAGATTAAAGTACATGGGGACGATATTGTTGATTGTCATAGTGTTCAACCAATCAGATCATTAGTTTGACATGTTGGGCGTATTCTTTGACGTGTCAGCGGCCGCTAGCGGCCTACAATGACTTCAGCATTACGTGTCGCTCGTGTCCAGGTGCACGCGCTGCCGCGATGCAGAGTGTGCTGTGTTTGGTCAGTGGGCGAGCATGTGACTATCGTGAATCGAAACTTAACTTGCCAGCAGAGCTTAGTTGGAGGAGTAAGACTTCAAATTGAAAGATATTGAAGAAATTATAACATCTTTAGGGTTTTGCCTGGTGTATATATATATATTGTTTTACCAAGCTTTGTTTTTGTAACACTCAATGGCTGAAGGAGGAGAAACGGATTTAGTGGCGGAGTTACTGACAACCCTTTCTCAAGAAAAGGACATTTCAGGAAAAGCTTGACGAAATGGTCAGTCAACCCCACAGCTAGCAGCCTGACTCAGCCAGGAAAAGGATTTGTATGAATGGTATTTCGTGCTGACAGCAACTGTAGTAGGAAACTGCTCCACAAACGCAGCCTGGCGTGAGGTCTGCGCCGGCGGAGGTGGGATCCCGGCCCCGCTGCAAACCTGATCCTGGCCCCGCTGCGAACCTGCCGCAGCAGACCGGCGAAATATAACTGGGGAGGCTCGACTGTCACTGGTGTCCATGAATCGAGAAGGACTTCTTTCTGGAACCGAAACGATGTACTGGGATTAAATCTTTAAGTTTCGGTAAGTGACAAACTGTGTTTGTTTTTTTACATGGTAACGTTACGACTGTTCATTTGTCTATCGTGTCGTTTTCATGAATAATATTTGACTGGCTCGTGCTCTTGTGTGGTGGAATGCGTGGATCCGCTGCAGGTTTGCTGGATTGATGCTTCATAATGAGGTTATTAGGAGGTAATTCAACTGTAGTAGGACAGCACTGAAGGCCCAGGTATAAAATCCACGGCCCGCCACTGGTACTAGTAGTAGCATGAATAGCAGTTGTAGTACAACTAATAGTGGTAGTGGTAGTAATAGCAGGAGTGGTAGTAATAATATTGGTGGTAGCAGTAATAGCAGTAGCAGTAGTAGTAGTAGTAATAGTAGCAACAGCAAAAGTTGTAGTAGTAATAGTAGTAGCAGTAGTAGTAGTAATACTTGAAATATTAGCAGCAGTAGTCGTAGTTGTTGCAGTATTAGTAAGAGCATTCATTATTTCAACAAAAAAAGCCTAATTTTGAGCTTAACGTTTAAATATAGTTAATCCATGGGGCTTTTATTTTGAAAGGGTGGGACTGGGTGGGGGAGAGAGGAGACATAATCATAATGTTTGACACATAAACAGAGGTTATTAAATGACAGGCTTCATCAAAAGCATTTCAGTTATATTTCATTCTGTGGGGCTTTTATTTTGAAATGGCGTGTGGGGGGGGGGGAGGAGATGGACTTATAATGTTAGACAAACACTTATTTTAAAATGGTGTGTGTGTGGGGGGGGATCCTCTAAAGATCTCTAAGAACCTGAATGAGAGTATGAGAGAGAGAGCGAGACATACAGAGATAGAGGGAGAGGAGTGCATGTGTCTGTGAGTCTGTGTGTTTATCAATGTCACGAATTAGCTTAAGCAGAAACACCTGTGTCCTTGCAGCCTTTTCATGGAGATTAAACAGGGAAACACCTCTCAAACAATCCTCAAAACTCCCATAACCGTAGCTCCTATTGCTCTGATATTAATAAATGAGAGGAAGGATGAGTTGAAGAACAGATCCTGTAAAATTTCTATCTGTAGTGTAAAAAATGTGGCTGAACTGGCGATCTAGAAATGGGGTACCGTCTTCTGTGGAAGATGTTTTTGAAGCAAAATTTAACATTGGTCTTTATGGAGCAGAAAGTTGGTTTTCCTCTCAATTAGTGGCTTCTGTGCCAATATGTGGAAATCTGTGGGATTCCACAGTCATTTCTCTGTGATTAAGACAAGATTAGCTACTTTTAAATCCAGAAATTATGCATGAAGAGTGAAGATTGTGGACACAGTGGCAAAACACAAATCTTTTTTTCACAAGAATCTCAAGCTGCTCTTCACTCTAGCGGTAAGATTAGAAATATGAAGAGATACAGCAGACATGAGCTGAAAGAGCTGAATATTTTTGACAGTTGAACGGTTTCTGTAGCTTAAAAAATGTGGAAGAAGAAGCGTTGCAAAAAATGGGGGACAGAAGAAATAGTGGTATAAAGAAACAGGATAACAATAGTTGGAATGCTTAACAGAATTCCAACAATGAGAGAGGTACTGCTCTGCCAAGTCTTTCCTCGTCTCAGCCCCCTGTGTCATGGTGTGTGTACATCTCACTGGGGTCAGGAAACTTGTCAGAATGCCCATATTTGATTGGCTGAGCTGCCACGTGATCGTTTCACGATAGTCACGTGCTCGCCGACTGACCAATCACAGCACAGGCTGTACTTCACTGCAGAGCTGCACATGGAAACTGAGCTGCACGTAATGCTGACGTAGTCGTAGGACAGCTAGCAGGCTCTGACACATCAAAGAATATGCCCAACATGTCAAACTAAAGATCTGATTGGTTGAAGATTATGACAATCAACAATATCGTCCCCATTCACTTAAACTGCACATGGATGCACTTGTGAGCCTGCAGGCCTGGGGCCTCTCTTGTTAGAGACACAGAGGTGAAATCTGATTGGATAAAAGCTCTACTTAAAACGAGCTGCACTGGAAGCAGAGCAACTGAGGAAGACACCAGCTGTGCAATGAGAAAATAAGATAATGGGGAAAATAGTTTTATAAATTACAATACATGTAGTGTATTTAAGAAAAGATTAAATTATAAAATAGCTATAACTTTGTGATTCTGTTTAGGCCAGCAGAGAAGGCTTTGCAGGCCCTGACAGCCCACCACTGGGTTTAAGGTACATTCTCAGCCTTTTATGCTCTTAAAAGACGTTTCAGGCCTGGAAGAGGCCAAAAGTGGATTTTGTGAAAGTAAACATAGCTTCAAAGATTATCTTCAAAAAAGTGGATTTTGTGAAAGTAAACATAGTTTCAAAGATTATCTTCAAAAAAGTGTATTTTGTGAAAGTACCGTAAACATAGTTTCAAAGATTATCTTCAAAAAAGTGGATTTTGTGAAAGTAAACATGGCTTCAAAGATTATCTTCAAAAAAGTGGATTTTGTGAAAGTAAAAATACTTTCAAAGATTTTCTTCAAAAAGTGGATTTGTGAAAGTAAAGTTTCAAAAATGTTCTTCAAAAAGTGGATTTGTGAAAGTAAACGGTTTCAAAGATTTTCTTCAAAAAATAATAATATAATATAATAAAACATTATTTGTTTATTGAGATGTCCCTATGGACCTTGTCAAAGGGAGGTAAAGATCAGGAGAAGTAAACATTAAGTGAATTTAGGAGTACTGGTGTTAAATTAAGCTATGAGTTTTCACTGTTTACCATCTCAATTAAATGTTGATGCCTCCATGACCAAGTTAATCAGATGAGACTGAGGACAACTATGTACAAGAAAAGATGTTAACTTTGGTAGCTTGGTTCATATGGTAGCTTGACAGAGTTCTCATGTTTCCTTATTTCCTAATTCCCGTAACTGTCCATGCTGGATCTGTCCCCGTTGTAAAGCTAAATACATCATTACCATGACTGCATCCAGCTAGCCAAACCTTTCTGGTGTACAGCTACTCGAGAAGCATCGCATGTACTGCTTCCCTTTCCCGTTAGTCTGCTGTCTGATTGTGAGGTCAGGCTGATCTGGGATCAGCTATTTGGCATGCAGTTTCTCCGCCAAAGTTCTCCTCTCAAACGGGTCTTGGAGGAGTAATGCTCACGCTGGCGCTCACGCTCGCCTGTAGAGACTTCTCCTGACGAGGACGCGCAAGCTCGGGACTTTGGCCCCAAGCTTAATCTATTTGATTTAGCTGATTGGCTAAATTGTATGTCACTGATTTATATCTTGAATCAGCAATTGGCTAAACTGCTTCATAGACTCGCCTCCTGTGGGCCATTTGTCCATGGCCCCAGTGCTGCTGAGACATGCAGACAGGGGGAGAGGACGTGCAGGAAAAGTATATATTTTGCGCAGATATCATATTTTACAAATATTACTGGGTACAGTCCATATTTCAAAAACACAAATATTGACAATTTGTAGAATTCATTATTATTATGGCCCTCTATTGGCCGCCACTGCGCCTGAGTTACTACTAACGTGAAAAATAGCTTTGAAAATGCTTTTTGAAGATGAAACTGCATTCAACATGTTTGCTAACCCTAAAAGGGTAACTGTTTTTATTCACAAGAAAACTCTATAAACAACCGTATTTACTTTTTCTTTAACTCTCAATCAAAGAAACTGTCAAACTCAACTTGCAGGCCTTAGGTTTTTATGGTTCACTCAGATCCTTTCTGTCGTGCCCCAATCCCATAATTGTTTTCTTCCCCTACAGGTTTCAACCAATCAGAGTGCAGCAATGAGCCCTATTTCACCTGCAGAAATGGGAAGTGTATCCCTCTCAGTCTGGTGTGTGACGATAAAGGCATTGACAACTGTGGGGATGCAAGTGACCTGGAGGAAAACCTGACCACAGGTTGTAAAGGTCAGTTAAGTGATGAGGTGACAGGTGATGCTGATATGTAGAGATATAGTCCCTGATTTTATTACAACATGCTCAAAATGTCATAGTTGATGCTTCACAACTATGTGTTGGGAAGATTTTTGGATTTTGGAGCACGACAGCAAATATATGGGGGTATCTTTACGGTTCAACAACATAGCTTTTCCCACCATTTACAATCTGACCCTAATCTGACCTTCATCAGCAGGTCAGCTTTTACCTCCTGAACCTCCGCCGCCAATAGCAACCCCACCCCCACCTTTTGTGAATCCACCCACAGTGCCGATTTCTACTCATAACAACTATGGCGTGCCAGACAGTGCTCCCAGTCATGAGTCTGTAACAGGTGAGTTGCAACTTTGACACAGTAGATGTCTATTAATTCAACTAGTAGAAACACTCTATACCAGGAATCAATCAAAGTGTAATGCACTAAGCTTATGTCCGATAGTTGGTTGGTTGGCATACAAATTAAATAAGTGCCCATTCGGATGCAAAGAGTCCTGATGACTGGGCATACAACTAATTGAGGTGAACATTGAGTAGTTAATTTCACTGAAGCCTTGTAAACCAATAAACAGTGTTGGATTCTCACAACGAGGAGTAGCCTTTTGAGTGATCTGTCTTTATTCGAGCGTCAGAGGTGCAAACACGGACTGTCTGGGCCCACCTGTCAGCTTCTGATTGCTTTTAAGGCTCAGCCAAGTCTGGCCTAAGAAAACAGCTTCTTCCCTTCTGACTGTTCCATCTGACTGTTCCATTGAGAGTAGGAGAGGGGGATCCACATTAGCCTGCTGTGCAAATTGCCAGCTATTTACTAGCTGAGATCCATTTCAATGCACCCTGGTCAGCCCACCGTGAGGGACCATAGGCTGGACGAACAGACTTGTTAGCTGTGGTTGAATTTCTTTCATTTTTTAAGAGTGTAAATACTGAACAGTAAGTGGGCTCCAGGCATATCAATATGTATGGTTATTGACTGCACAGTGAGTAACTTAAATGACAGTTACAGTCAACTTTTGTCAAGACGGTCAGACAGGTTTGCAGTTTGGGAGTTGGACCTGTATCTCTGAATTGGGCATAAAGATTGAATTGAATTTGATGTTTGATAGTCAAAGTACTGTTCCACATTCAGAGTGAAAGTGAAGGTTTAAGTTCGAGCAACGGACCACATATCCAGCTATTATCACAATACATGCACAAAGTAATCACAGACAGCTGCTCGTTAAAATATAACAGTTTATTAAGTTCCAATAATAATGATCTAGTCAACTAATATCTAAAACTAACAACTATACATTTATGAGCATGCTATCTAAAATCAACAAACTGTGGTGAGGGGGGGAGTGTATGTGTGTACGTGTGTGCATGCAGTGTGTGTGTGTGTGTGTAGGGGGGGAGGCGAGAGAACAGCTCAGACCACGTGTGACGTAATCTAAAACGTGATGGCGTCTCTCGCGAGACCACAAGATGGCACGAGACTCTAAAATGGCGGACAATAGAGCTCTCGTTATCAACATCTGCCTAAAGCAGTTACCGCAACCCCGGAGCTACATTAGCTTAAAGCTATATGTGTGTGTGGGTTAGAAAAGAAGAGAGAAAGCAAACAAAAGTAAATAAATCCTCCAAAAACAAAAGATCCTCCCCACCGCGGTGGAGCACGGAAGATTGTTCTCTCATCTACAGAAACACAGCTGACGACTCTTTGATTTCGCACAGCCGCGGTTCTGACCTCTGAACTGATGAGAACCAACTTGCGGTGAACCATCTCAACATGATTGCAGTAGTATGAAATACACAGTAACTTCTATGCGACATTAACGATCTCGATGTTGATATGATTATTGAGCATACACACCACGTTATAAAAATGACACAGTAACTTCAACACAAACAAGATAATAACACAATAACCTAAATCTAGCCCAGACACCGTAAGTAGCCTTACTAGGAGGTGATGGTGTGGTTGAAGATGTGGTCCTCCTGAGTTTGTCGGTGGAACTTAGGCAACGCGGCTCCATGCGGCGCAATAGAGGACACTGTGGCTAAGTGGAGGATCGGCGGTTCGATTCCCGGCTCAGGCTAGTCACATGTCGATGTGTCGTTGAGCAAGACACTTAACCCCAAAATTGGTCATGGGGTGTCTGGCTCTCAGCCAATTAGATCGCAGTGTTGATGTTGTATTGCTTTTGCATCTAAACATTCCTCTTATCACAAACTCATATCAAGCTCCAGGTTGCTCTGCAAACAGGAAGGCCTGATTTCTTTGTCTCAAAGCACATGTCGTGTTCTCAGATGACTGGGTGTTTTTAAAAACAGAAAAATTGTTTGTGAAACAATCCCAACAATTAATTTATTATATTTTGTATTTTTAATGTGAATCTGCAAAGTAACTAGTAACTAAAGCTGTCAGGTAAATAGTAGTAATCGTAAAAAATAGTCTTTGCCTCCGGGATATAGTGGAGTAGAAATATAAAGACAAACTGTAAACAGCTATCTGATGAGAGTATCATAGCTCACTGGAGAAGAGGAGTAGCCATGGTGACTGTCACACACTTTCACCTCACCTGGCAAATCTTCCCCACCTAAAGATAAGGATTATGTAAATTAGCAGAGTGTGGCGGTTCTCGTACCATCACTCCATATCCTCATTACCAGTCCTAATCATAATGCCAAAAGAAAACATGAATAAATAAATTGTGTTCACCTATCAAACTTCCTTTTTCAATCAGAGTGGTGGATACCAATGCTTGTTGCGATCATTTTGGAATCAATCAGTGTGATTGCTGTAAACATAAATACTGCGGTGACACTCATGTTGTGTTGCATGATAGATACTCTGGCACTGTTAGAACTGCGTAAATGGTAGAATTTGGAGTGAGCGAGTGTTCTTCCTCTCGGTAATGTCCGTGATTCACCGTAAACACTGATCAGCAGCTCATTTGGGGCGACCGTGGCTCACTGGCTTAAGAGGGTCGTCTGGGAACCAGAAGGTCAACGGTTCAATCCCCGACTGGGACGTGTCACGTGTCGAAGTGTACCTGAGCAATACACTGAATCCCCCGGCTCCCCGGCGCCAATCAATGACAGCCTACTGCTCCCTATATACAGGGCTGGGTCAAATGCAGTATTCGAACTTCGTGTATGTGTATATGACAATAAAAATGGTTTCTTCTTCTTCTTTCAATGCATCAACTTTCATGAGGTGCTTTGCTTTGACCATTCATGGTTGAATGTGTGCGTGTAGAGGGCGGGATGTGACGCTGAACCAGCTGCTCACATTTACATGTTGATTTGGGATTTATAAAACGAAATTGCACACTGGCAAGGTTTGATAAGTTTGATTTTTAGTACAAAACATTTAGTGTGAATCCTACGAACTGTTTTATTAATGAGACCCAGGTGTCTCTGTAATGATTAACGTTATACTCGAAGTCCTTGTATAATACACTTCATACAACCGTGCCAGACACAAAGGTAAACTCACCAAGCTGAGTGGTGACAAGGTATTCTGTTAGCTGTTAGCGGTTAGCCAAACACACTGTCCAAAACCATCACAATGTGTAAAGTGTTTCCGTCACATGGAGAGGGACACTTAAGAGTGGTGAGTTAGGAGTCAGCAGGCGGTCAGTGGCAGTATAAAACAGGTATTAAAAGGTCCTCTGACAAAGTGTGAGTCACTGCAACTATGAGGGTGCTGCGAGCATGCAGCAGAATGCGGGATTAGCTGTGGACAGACACAGAGGTGCACACTCACTCAGTCACACACACAACTGAAAACATAACTTCTCTCCAGGCCTGGTGCAGATTAAGAAAAAAACTCATGAAGCAGTGATTACTGGTGTTGGAACTGAAAAGCTCAAAGAGGATTTCTTTCCATGGTTTGATGAACAGCGTTTGCTCTACGAATCAGAGGTCCTCTGTATTCCATTCTTTTCTTGCAAAACCGGTGCAAAATGAATTCAAATCAAAATCTAGTGGGTCCGTCACCTAAAATAATCCTACTACACAGCGTTATTATTTTTTTTTTTGGTTGAGTATTTCTTTAATTTTTGTTTCTTTTGAAAATATTTACCACAGTTAGGGGGACCAGACGGGGGGACCAGACTTAATAGACCACATGACCCCCATAGAACCACTATTTGTTTGTCCATCTCTGAATACTTTCTGATTTTATGGTTTATAAACACTGTGAGACCTGTCACTCTCATCCCCAAACCCATTCATCCTTTCTGAAGACGTAAATCTGTAAATCTAAACGCAGTTTTTAGCTAGCTTTACTCACACAGGAGTAAAAGTGCATTTGTTGAGGGACTATTTTCAGCAGGGGATCCACATTTCCACATTTAGTGCTCTTATGAGCTTGTGTAAGTTTTATATTTCTTATTATTTTATCATTTGTAGTCAAGCCTACACAGAGGAGAGGAGCCTCTGGAAGATTTGGTTCCTGAGCCTCCTCAGTCTGTTGCAGCTCGTGGTGACAGTATACACACTGAAAAGTTCAAACCCTAAAAAAAATTCCAGAAGTAGTTTGGTTAATAACATATAAGTTATATGAGTGCTTCCCACCTGCATTATAACTTAAATTAAATACTGCTGCCATGTGAAAAACAATAATTTTATTTTTGTATGATCCCTAGACTCCCCTGCCTCCCTGTCCCTGCTGGTTCTCTACATCATCCTGGGTGTGGTGGCCGGCGGCGTGGTGCTCTGCTGGTGCTGCTGGTCGCCCGGCTGGTTCCTGTGGCGTGTCAGCATCTGCCGCTTCTTGCCCTGCTGCAACTCAGCCTGTGCCTCCTGCCAGCTCTGCGCCCGCAGCTGCACCCACAGCAAGGAGCACCGACTGGCAAAGGTCACCCCACACACACCATCTAACGGGGACCCGACAGGCACGGCGGACACCGCCAACAGTGCTGATGAAAATGTTACCACGGCAGCTGTTTAGAGCAGGAGGATGATCAGCTTGATCAGTTGTCACATACTGAGACTTGGGAACAGTGTGCAGGTACTGAGCTGTGATCAGTAGTGAACATGAAGAGTTACTGCATTAGGCAGCGCGACATATTTATAGTGAAGGTCAGACCAATGTGGTCCAGTTTGCAAATTATACTGTGGTTTGTGTGCTTTAAATGTGATGATGATGCAAGTGATGCTGTGTTTATGTTGTTATGAGAAGGTGAAGCAGGGTACTGTATGACTACGGATTGTGTATAAAGTATGAATGTATCTGAAATGGATAGGAGTAAGGGTTCTTACAATTACTCAAGAAACGTTTTTGTTTACAACACATTTTGCCCAAGTTATCTGTTACTTGGCCGGTTTTCAGAGGGCACAATGAGTGTTCAGTTTGAGTCATACGTTTGTTTGTATATAATCATAGTGTTCTGCTCTGCCTTAGAGGAAACAATTTAGTCCCACAGTGAAACCACACTTCCAGTCCACAGCTTTGACCCAAAGTGTGCCACGGACACATGCTGAGGAAACAGCCCCAGAACTATAAAGTCACCCACCTGGTGACAACAGCTGTTCTCAGCTGGAGAAATTCCTCCAAACTTTCCACTCTCCTCCCAGCAGTACGCTGTTGCTCCACATAGAAGCCAATGTGGACTTTGTGGATAGAGCACAAAGTCGTCCAGTGTATAGCGGGAATATTGTGTGTGAAATAAACAAGAAATAAACAAAACAAGAAGAGCGCGAACAACTTTCCGAAGCCCTTCCTCATACAGTTTGAAACCCCCTCCCATACTGTCTCTCAATTCCTATTGGCTAACTTCGACTGGCTAGGACCCCTGGCTCGGGTGATGCTCCTTCTGCGTCCGCCTGTCTAGAAATCTCTCTGTCCCTACGCCTTACTCTTAACATACTATAATAAAGATAAGGATTTGCAACTTTTGGCAAAAACTTCACAAGTTTTACATGCATAAATGGGACTCCCAAGTACTTGCTATCATATTATTCCCCACCTGTAAGAGGCGCTACTAATTCTACTAAGAAACATTTCTAACTATAAATTCTAAAGCACTCTTATAATTATGACTAATTATGAATTCCAAAACACTTCTAATTATGACTAATTATGAATTCTTAATTATGAATCAAACACTTCTATTATAATTTCTTAAAACACACTTCTAAACCCAAATTTCCTACAATCGCAGGATCACATGCACACAAAAATCCATCAAGTTTCAAGTAATGCGACCAATCAGGAGCTAGTGGCAGCCAAGAGTGTGGTTTAGGTGTGAGGGAGACAACCCAGAGAAGAAGCGGTTTATTCCAAACAACAATGGCGGCTCCTGAAGAGGTTAGCATGAATGCCGCAACAGCATCAGTTCTATCAGAACTGGAGAGAGTTTCTTTATTAAAAGAAGAGCAAAGAACACTGAACAATGAAAGCTTTTCTACATGGAAAAATGTTTTTGCTTTACTCCCGACCAGCTTCACCAAGAGTTTGATTGACAGATGGTTCATCCAATCACCTGCCACGTATTCTTTGAAAGTGCCTGACCTTTTTCAAACCATTTCCTATGGCGGCTTCTCAGACAGTTCTATTTCATCCTTACTGACTGCCAGAGGCAGTGCTTAACACTGGATATCTTCTGTCTCGCAGGTCGAGTCTTTATATCAACAAAGTCATCTGTGACCTCGGATGACCCCTGTCGTCTATAAGTTCCGGTGTCATCCTGAGATCAGTCCTTTTTCATTTTCTCGCTACTATGGTAGCATGAGGTTAAACAAAGATGTGTCTACGATCAAGACATATTGGAGCTTGTCGCTGTAGCCTTGTTACCACCGGTTGGAGTTGCGGATCTCTCGCCCTCCAAAGGCTGCGACAAGCTGTCCCTCTTAGGAGGGAACGGCGTGTTTTGCCGTTCGGACCATCGAGCCCCGGACTGGCGGACACCCCTATCATCGGTCATCACCAGTCTGATAAGGGCCACCTAAGTCGTGAAGACATCAATCGTTCTATAACCGTTGTTCGTTTTCCACGGTTGGCAGAGCGCTTCCGCTCTAGCTAATCGAGTGGCGTGCTAACGAGAGCGTAGAATATACGCTGTCGGCCCGCCCTTCACAGTTAGCAGAGTGTCCTCGCTCAGGCTAACTTGGTGAGATGCTAGTTCGACTAGATCAACATTGACATTGTGTCCATTGAGACTTATTTCGATACCTGACGGATTTCACAATTAGTAGTGTCCTCGCTCAGGCTGTCTTGGTGAGATGCTAGCTAGACAAAGCTGATACTGGGACTGTGTCCATTAACTTTGTAACCTTACGGCTGTCACAGTTAACAGAGCGTACTCGCTCAGGCTAACTCAGTGGGAAGCTAGCTAGACAAAACTGATAATGGGACTGTGTCCATTGACTTTGTAGCATTACGACTATCACAGTTAGCAGAGTGACCTCGCTCAGGCAAACTCGGTGAGATGCTAGTTAGACTAAATCGACATTGATGTTGTGCCCATTGATGCTTTTACGCATTACGGCTGTCGCAGTTGGCAGTGTCCTCGCTCAGGCTAACCTGGTGGGACTCTAACTAGACTAAGTTAATACTGGGATTGTGTCCATTGATTTTGTAACATTACGGCTGTCACAGTTAGCAGAGTGTCCTCGCTCGGGCTAACTGGTGGAACACCACTAGTTACAGCGACTGTCCTAGTGAAGAGTGTGTCCTTGCTCCCCTCTCACTGTAAGGACTGTTCTTTGGCCTGTTTCCACAGTGGCAGAGTGCTCTCGCTCAAGCAGCTAGGTGGGACACCAATATCTGCAGCGGCTGTCCAAGTGAAGAGAGTGTCCGAAGAGATCACTCCCCTCTGACTGCCCCCTGCCTGTTCTCTCAACATTCAGCAGAGTGCTCCCGCTCAGACTGACTTAGAATACCGCATCAACTACTGGGACAAGGGTTCCTCCAGAATCGCGGCCATGTTTAACTCTCCCGGCTGTAGGACCTGTATGGCTCCTAGGGGCGGACTGGGGGGAAAAAGTGGCCCGGGAGTTTACTGTCAGATCAGCCCGTACGCGTTGCCCACTCAATACACGGCTCGTTGCCCACTCAATGCATCGCACGTATCGACCAGTCAGTGGCCTACTTGGAAAAATACCCATACACTGAACATTATTTTGGATGATTACAAAGAAATTATATCATATATGTTTTGTTTTTACAACATTTAGATCCACCAGTTTGCCTGATGGACACATTGAATGAAATAATACTCGCTATTGTAACACTCCAAGGTAGGTATAGTTTGCTAGATGAATATGCTTAACTCTGGGCTAGTATCAGATGGTTATACACAGTGGCGGCTGGTGGAAAATGTTCTAGGTAGGGCTGTGCCACATCCAATCAATTTCAGCAAACATCCCAGAATGATTTAATGCAAAACAATTAAGGTATCAAACACGTATTACTACTTTGCAGTTAAATATTTAACTTTTATTCAACATGAAAAAAGCAGTAAATAACACTTTGACAAACACATCAGGACATCTTATTTGTGTCACCCACACAGGGAATTCAGTATAATATAATATATAAATCATATAATAATATGCTGTGTAATATAATACTAACATATATATCATATAATAATATAATAATATATGTATCATATAATAATATTCACTATAATATAAAACACACATACACATATATATAATTATTTATTTATAACTATATATCATGTCTCAGCAGGTGCTTCATGTCCCTCACTCCCTAACTGTCCGTGCTGGATCTGTCCCCGTTGTTTTAAAAAGCTAAATAAGTTATTAGCATGATGTCATCTTGCTAGCCAAACCTGTCTGGTGTTCAGCTAGTGGAGAAGCTTCGCATGTACTGCTTCCCTTTCCCGCTAGTCTGCTGTCTGATTGTGCAGTTTCTCCGCCAAAGTTCTCCTCTCAAACGGCTCTTGGAGGAGCAGTGCTTGCGCTGGCCTGTAGAGACTAGTCTGGACGGAAACGCGCAGCTTGGGGCAGAATCGATTCTGCCCCAAGCTGAATCTATTTGAGGACGCTGATTGGCTAAATTGTATGTCACTCATTTATATCTTTAATCAGCATTAAAGCATCATTGGCTAAACTGCTTCATAGACCCGTCTCTTTGTGGCATATTGCATGCTGGGTGTGTGTGTGTAGGGGTGCTGCTGGCTCACAGATGGAAACCATGAGTTTGAATACAGATTGCGAGGAGTAGTATAAATCTCAGTCAGCGATTCTTGACTTTAAGTATTTGAGTCAATTTAACGTGTTCTGTGAAGCATAGAATATAGTCGGGGTCGGCGATCTCAGAGTGAGGGCCGGTTAGTGATGGAGGTGGGCCGGTTCTTAACCTTTTTGACCTCGGGGCCCAACTTTTCAAGTACAAAGTGTCCCGGGGCCCATTCAAATATTAACACTATTAGTTTAACTAATTGATCTCACTCTTGGTTTGATTTGTATTCAATAACTATATTGTTACCTGTTCAACTCCACCCCTATTTTGGAGAAAAACTGCCTAAAATGACATACCCAAATTAAAATGGCTGTAGCTTCTGAACTACTCTGACTATATGCATCACAAGTGTCAGAACACCTGTAGGTCATACAGAAACAGAGCAGTGGGCCTTTGGAGTCAGTAAAAATGTCAGGTTTTTGTCCGCATAAAATAAAAAAGTATCTTTCAGTATAAATAACTGCCTGTGGCTATATATGTACAGGTATATGACAGTATAGGGCTGTAACTACACTATCAGTGAACAACTGCCTCAAATCTGAAGAAGATTGGACAAAGTATGACCATTCTACAGTGTTTCTTCCATGAAGAGATCCAGGCGGAGCTCTAAAAGGACATTTGGAGACCCAAATGGACACATGGTAACCAAATGATATTCTGACACACTAAAGGTGTTTCTCCCTTTATATTTTGATATTATATTATTTTCCTTTTATTTTTAGCCTTTGCAAAAACTATATATATATGGTCGAAGACGTGGTGTGTGAGTAGCGGACTTGCTGTGCGTAATGGCTGCGACCGAGCGCACGATCGAGTATGCGGGTAACTCAGTTACGCAAGGTTACACGTTGGTTGACGGCTTATGTAAGAGGAACATAAGGTTTGTACTATAAGTACTAGCGTTTTCTGAAGCCACTAGCTCCATGTTAACATCTGCTAGCACATTGTCGGGTCTGTAATGTGTCTTTTTCCATCGAAATGCTGCAAGATCCGACTATGGCGACTTTGGACAGTATGTGTTTAGGCTCCTTATGTGAAAAATCCATAAGAAATTAAAGAAAATCGATGATTTCTTTGCAAAGATTAGGATTTTGGGCATGCTGGGATACCAATCATGGCCATGGTTTGTGACGTAGTTTGCGCAAGCAAGCCGTAGGAACGGAAGGGGAGGGGATCGAGGACTCCTCGCGGAGCTGAACAGGCAAAACCCTTGTCAAATAACTGAGATGATAGAATGTGATGATCACAAAGACATTTATTTATCATGTGTTTGTAAACCTACATACACAACAAGAAGCCCAACAGGCGTTCCCACGAGCATTGGATGTTTCGTCGCCAGGTGTCGCTTTATTTTCGAAGGCTTCAGTGCTTCGTTTGATAGCATTAGCCCACATTCCACACACTGAGCCCTCGGCTCTGCCTCGTTGCCTCCGTTCACAAAGCCGTACTTAAGAAAGTCAGGGTTGTACTTGCACACACATTTAGACTGTTTTGGTGGGTATGGCACCACTGTCATCTTCATTTTTTGCATTATTTTTAAAAACATATCCATAACTTTCGCTACAGGCTAGCGGCTAGCTGAGTATCTTCTTCTGCTTATTGTAGCTTGTTAAACAACTGACTGACGCATTACCGCCACCAGGTGGTGGGAAACTATATTGTAACTGAGCGTCTCATGGATAACAGTAACATCTGGTGTCTTCAATTGATAACCTATGCGGCCCTCGCGGCCCACAGGTGGAAAACTGAAAGTTTTTTGCGGCCCTCTAGGCGCCAGTTGTGGCCCCATGGTTAAGAATCACTGCCCTATGGCCAGCCCGCTCCTGATGGCTCCTCTTCAACCTGAGGACGGCCATGACTTCTACCCCTCTTGCCTTAGCCTCGAGCATCTGAGGGAGGGCCTCTCGGAGAACCCAGGCAGGAACTGCGGCATCGCGCCTTGAGCAGTAAGGTCTGCTAGGCTGGCTGAAGTGGAACACCTGATCCATGAGGTCGAGCTCCCCTTGTCAGGGCAGCTGAATCCAGCCCAACCTGCTGTACTTAAGTTTCTACAGTCCCTCCTAGATAAGGGCCGGTCTCCCTCTACCCTTGGAGTATACGTGGCCGATATTTCGGGGCAGCATACTAAGGTCGACAATGACACAGTAGAGAGCCACAAACTGGTGTCCCTTTTCCTAAAAAGGTGCTCTACGATTGCGTCCCCCGAGTGCCCCGAAGGCCCCTGCATGGGACCTACCCTTGGTACTGGACACCCCATGCTTGCCTCCTTTTGAACCCCTGGCACAGGCGGAGCCGAGATGGCTATCGGCCAAACCGTTTTTTCTCCTTGCCAACACTTCAGCTAAACATGTAGGCGAGCTGAGTGAATCATGTCTGAGATGGAACTTAGATGGCTTGGGTGTCAGAAGATATCCAGTGATATCCAGCACTGCCTTTGGCGGTCATCCAGGATTCATAGAACCGTAGTTACATTTGTAACTTTCATTCTGTGGAACAGAACTATTTGGGTCAGGTTGCACTCATATGCTCAGGATAAACTATAATCACTTTGGTGATCCTCTGACTTTTCTTATAGCGCCATCATCAAGTAAAATTTTATTTTGTCCAATTCCTTTATTTATGATCAAATACCTGCAAAAGTAATCCCATTCCCATCAGTCGCAGCTGTGCTTTGTGTTTACTGCTAATTAAGATATGATAGCATGCTAACATGGCGAACAAAGATGGTGAACATGGTAAAAGTTCTACCAAATATCAGAATGTTGGTTCTCATTGAGAGCATGCTAGCATGTAGACTTTGAGCATTTAGCTCAAAGCATGGCTGTACAGTACAGCCACACTAGCTAGCTCACTTGTCTTAAAATTCACTTAAGCCCGAGCGCCCCCTCTTTTGGGTGCTGTGGAGAAAGTTTAGCATACCGTCGGAAAAAATGCACTTATCACGGACGAATATAATGCAGTGGCGGGCAGTGCATTTTCTACCTGGGCCTTCTGTGCTCCTTCTGCGCTTCTCACTACAGTTGAATAACCTAATAACCTCATTAATAATAACCTCCCCAGTTGCGTTTCTGGAATAGGTTTTGATCCGTTTTAGGGCTGAAAATGTCCGCTCGACAGAGGCAGTGGATATCGGTATCGTCACCGCCAAACATGCCAGTGCGTAAAGTTGACGCATGCTCACCACCAGATCTTTCTGCTGAAAGCCAGTAGATCAGCAGGGCTTTTTCCTTCAAAGCCAGTCATGGCATACATTACAGTCAGTTCTGTTTTAAGCCGTGTCAGATCATCAAACAGAGATCCGTGACTCTGTATACTCTTTTTAGTATGGGTATTTTCGAGCAGAGGCCTAAAAAATATGTCCGTTTTTAAGTTGCCTCTAAAATGATTCAAAAGTAAGTGTACCAATTAAATTACTCTCAAGCCAATGTTTTATAACATAAGCAAACTTGCCAAACACATAAAAAATCCTTAATGTAGTTATCTAATGTGATTTTAATGCTTCAAAGTGTCAAGTCAGCTCAATAGCGCCCCCTACAAAATTTTGATGAAGCAGCCCTCGCAGTATGTTTGACCTAGATCAGGGATTCCCAAAGTGGGGTGCGCGCACCCCTGGGGGTGCGCGAGCTGCCTCTAGGGGGTGCGCGAGAGGAAAAGTGTAATGGCGGTCTGATGGTGTAATAATATTAAATATAAAAACAAAATGTAATTTTAATTTTAAAACTGTCAGGTGGGACATCTGAAGCTATCAGTCGTAAAAGAGGAGAGGGACAGAGAGAGAGAGAGGAATCGGAGGCGAGGGGAACGGAGAGGTGCGTTGGGGAGAGACCGGGAGAAGAAATCGAGCCAGAGTCAGAGGAAGATGAGACGGCGCAGACTGGGAAAAAAAGAGGAAATATGATGAAAAGTATCTGTGTCTGGGCTTCACTTGGATTGGCAACGCAGATTCCCCAAAGCCACAGTGCGTGGTGTGCAGTGAGGTTCTGGCTAACAGTCTGAAGCTCTTATTTACGTCGCCACCTGAACACCAAGCATGCCAGTGCAAGTCAAAAGCCCCTTACATTCTTTATATCGAAATTGGAGGAGTTACAAAACAGCCAAAAACAACTGGAGTCTCATTCATGTGTTGGGTCTATAAATGACGCACTACGGGCTTCATATCTGGTTACAGAATAGCAAGAAAGGGGTTACCGCACACAATCGCCGAAGACGTGTGCTTGCCAGCTGCCAGAGAGATGGTGGAATGTATGATTGGGGAGAAAGAAGCAAAAAAGTTGGACATGATCACGGTGTCCAACAACACTGTGTCGCGCCGCATCGATGCTTTGTCCGAAGACATCCTGGCTACATTAGTCGCTCATTAATTGTAAATTAAATGTGATAATCTGCCTCTGTGCCTGTGCGTGTGTGCTCGCATCCGTATTGCTCTTTAAAAGTGACGCCTTGTGTCACTGAAAGTTATTGAAACTTTGTTGCAGTGTTTCAGGGCGTTTTCACACCTTCAGTTCGTTTGCTTTGTTGCAGTTGCTCCTTTGTTCGGTTTGTGTTCACACTGCAACATTTAACAGCGGACTAAATCTTGTAAACAAATGCCACGCGCGAGCAAACTGTTCTCTCATTGGTCCGATTCTTATGCGGCTATGAAGGCTTAAAAGGCTCTGTTGCTTCTTTTTTTTTATTATTAAGGGGGGGGGGGGGTGCGCGAACCCGGTCGGGATGTAGAAGGGGGTGCGCGGCCTAAAAAGTTTGGGAACCGCTGACCTAGATGTATGAAATTTGGTAGGAACATGTATCACATATGGACTGAAATAAAAGTCGCAGACGGTCGCAGACGTTCTCGGCTGCGCAGGCCAGAGTCCCGCCGGCACCCCCGACGCACTGCAGATTGCGAGGGCCCGGTCAATGCTGCTCACAGCTTTAATTATTATTATTATTTAAAGATGTCGATTCTGTTCATATATATATATAGATATATATATATAGATATATATTCAAGAAGTCTAGTAGTAGTAACAATGTCTCTGTGTCGTCAATAACTGTCAAATCAAATAAAGAAAGTACACATCAATTATATTTGAACAAATTATTATTCTCAGTTTACAAATTTAACTGGATGGATTATAAATAATACATAGAAATACATAAATAAATGTTCTTCTCATTTCAAGTACAATAATGTCTGGATTAAAGAATAACTACAACAGAAAGCTTTTCAAAAATGTGCATCTTAAAAGAAAGTAATTCATTTTAGAAAAACGAATTTCACTGAATTGTCCTGCAGCTTTAAATTCAGTTCATTCAGGTGTGAAGTGATGTGAATCAAAAAGTCACAATATTATATTTTGTCTTCCAAAAAGAGAAATCAGTGAGCATGGACTTTGTCTGTGGCTATTAAACCACTTGTTTCAGCTCTATTCTCTCTGTTAACATCATTGTTGGACAGTGAATTCATGTGTTAGGACTCTGATCATACTGTGTCTTCATTTCAGATGTGAGTGGGTACGTTTGTTCAACAGAGTTGTGCTTTGTCTGGTAGTGCGCTTCATTTACCGCTTTTATCAACAGTTACGTTTTCTGGACAAATGAGACATGCTGGATTTAACTGCCTGTGGTAAGAATTAACACATTCTGTTCATTCTTGCTTATAAATGATGTTCTCTCTGAACACGTGTCTCTTTTTGGAGAACGTCATGTGAGATAACTTCTCTGGTCAGCGCAATTTTCCAGCTGTTCTTTCTATTTCCTCGTCTCTCCCCCGTGTGTCACGGTGTGTGAAAACCTCGCTCGAGTCAGAATACTGCTATTTGATTGGCTGAGCTTTAGCACGTGATGTGATTTACAACGCATTGGTCCGTGTGTCCTGCACCGCTTAACAAGTACCGTAACGGCTGAATAAGATGCGCCAGTTAAATTACAAACTTGCTGCCTAATATGTATGATTCCGAAATACCGATTTTAGGTCCTGGGTCCAGATGCAACTGCGTCTGGGTCCGGACCGTGGTCCGCCATTTGGAGACCCCTGCTCTAGATCAAGGGTGGGCAATTATTTTTCCCAAGGGGCCACATGAGAAACAGGGACTGTTGTGGAGAGCTGGACCAATAGACTGAACTCAATCCTGCTCAATATTATTCCACCTCTTTATAAAAAGCAGTACATTGTATGGTTTTGATGAGCTGTGAGTGGTAAGAGTAAATGTTATCATCAATGGTGGAATGTAACTGGTATATTTGCTTAAGTACTGTACTTATGTACAAATTCAAGGTACTTTGCTTGAGTATTTCTATTTTATTGCCTTCTATTTTAAGCCTTCATAGCCGCATAAGAATCGGACCAATGAGAGAACAGTTTGCTCGCGCGTGGCATTTGTTTACAAGATTTAGTCCGCTGTTAAATGTTGCAGTGTGAACACAAACCGAACAAAGGAGCAACTGCAACAAAGCAAACGAACTGAAGGTGTGAAAACGCCCTGAAACACTGCAACAAAGTTTCAATAACTTTCAGTGACACAAGGCGTCACTTTTAAAGAGCAATACGGATGTGAGCACACACGCACAGGCTCAGAGGCAGATTATCACATTTAATTTACAATTAATGACCGACTAATGTAGCCAGGATGTCTTCGGACAAAGCATCGATGCGGCGCGACACAGTGTTGTTGGACACCGGGATCATGTCCAACGTTTTTTGCTTCTTTCTCCGCAATCATACATTCCACCATCTCTCTGGCAGCTGGCAAGCTCACGTCTTCAGTGATTGTGTGCGGTAGCCCCTTTCTCGCTATTCTGTAACCAGATATGAAGCCCATAGTGCGTCATTTATAGACCCAACACATGAATGAGACTCCAGTTGTTTTTGGCTGTTTTGTAACTCCTCCAATTTCGATATAAACAATGTAAGGGGCTTTTGACTTGCACTGGCATGCTTGGTGTTCAGGTGGCGACGTAAATAAGAGCTTCAGACTGTTAGCCAGAACCTCACTGCACACCACGCACTGCGGCTTTGGGGAATCTGCATTGCCAATCCAAGTGAAGCCCAGACACAGATACTTTTCATCATATTTCCTCTTTTTTTTCCCAGTCTGATGCTCACTCTCGTTTCCTCTTTTTTCACCTTGACTCCGCGATGGGCCGATGTGCTCCCGATTTGTCTGTGCTATCCCTTCCTCCTTTTCGGTCTCCTCCGTCTCATCTTCCTCTGACTCTGGCTCGATTTCTTCTCCCGGTCTCTCCCCAACGCACCTCTCCGTTCCCCTCGCCTCCGATTCCTCTCTCTCTCTGTCCCTCTCCTCTTTTACGACTAGCTTCAGATGTCCCACCTGACAGTTTTTAAATTAAAATTACATTTTTTTTTAATATTTAATATTATTACACCATCAGACCGCCATTACACTTTTCCTCTCCCGCACCCCTAGAGGCAGCTCGCGCACCCCACTTTGGGAATCCCTGCTCTAAGTCATAACAACAACACACACACACACACACACACACACACACACACACAGACAACACATATAAGTACAGTATCCATCCTTTCAACTCACACACGCTCAGACGGTGTGGAGAAGGTCAACACTCCAGCTGAATGTTCCTGCCAGCAAGACTTTTCTAATTTTACTGTAAGCTAACATTTAGCATTAAACTATTTTGTCACATTGTTTTATTGATAAATCCTATTGATACTGGCTGATTTTATCGGATCTGTGTTTGATTAACACTGTAAGAATCTCTGGAAGTCAATATGATTAAAGTTGAGATTGTCGTATAAATCTCATCCGAACCTTAATGCTGCACAAGTCAAAACATTTATCATAAATGTGCAAAGTGGAAGGGGTCACGAATCCCCAAAAGAATTATCAAGCAATTTTTGCATTTGCCTTAAACTTGCATTCTCTCTAATGTTCATCAGGGGTGACTCCTCTGGTCTATGAGAAAATTACTCTACTTCTCTCTTGATGTATTACCTCAGTAAACATTGTAAACATGAGTTTATGGTCTAAATCTCTAGTTTCAATTCTTCTTCAATACAGCATGCTGTTCATTTAGTACATTTTGGTCTTCAATACGTTCAAATCATCAAGTGTTTTGAGGGCTCTCATGCTGACATTTTGAGCCCTTTACGAACCCTTACCGTAAATCAGCATACCTAACGGAATTACCCACAAATCATTGCAATGAGACGTTAAACAAAGTAACCAGTGGACGCATGGAGACGTTAAAAAGAGGTAAACAAAGAGAACAGCTCATGTGTGGAGTATTACATTTACTCTGAAACATTAAGGGTTAAAGATGGAACAAAAAATAAACACGAAATCAGAGAATATTTATTTATTTATTCATCAAATATTTGATATTGTCATTGAAGCTGTTTTGACAAAAACGAGTAAATAGGTTACATGAAATTACCTCTCATCTTGTGAGGAAAGAGCCAGGAAGACGTTCAAATCAGGGAGTACAAAGTATAAAATAAATACCCACAATTGTACATCATATTTTTTGTCGTTTTCATGGTAACGTGATATGTTGCAGCAAAGTGCTGTCCCATTCCTATTTACACCATTTCAAGCCCTCACAGTCTCTCACACTCAAACATTTACCAGAAGATGTCAAGTAGGTCCCGAAGGTTCACGGTTTGAGGGTTTAGGGGAGACATTGGGATTGGGCCAATGTCTTAGAACTTTAACCCTTTCAGAGTGTGTTTGAGGTCATGGATGTTAATTGTAACATTTTGGATGACCAAAATTGTCTTATTCGGTTGTAGCGCTGAGTTGTACTTATATGTCCGAAGGTACATATAAGTACTTTTTTGACATATTTGTCACTTCTGGCTCCAAAGAAAACAGATGACAATGGCCAAAATACAGAACTTGAGGCTTCAGAACAGTAGTCCACATACCAATGGGTGGTTCTCACCCATTGGTGGTTCTCAACTGGTCTGGCTGCGGGACCCACCATCACCCCTTAATGACAAGCTGCGACCCACGACCCAAATTATATATATATATATATATATATATATATATATAGTCTCAAATTAATATATATATAGTCTCAAATTAATATATATATATATATATATATATATATATATATATATATATATATATATATATATATATATATATATATATATATATATATATATATATATATATATATAATTTGAGTATATCTATATTCAGGAAGTCTAGTAGTAGTAACGTCTCTGTGTAGTAAACAACTGCCAAATCAAATAGAGAAAGTACACATCAATTATATTTTAACAATTATTATTCTGTTTTCAAATTGAACTGGATGGATTATAAATAATACATAGAAATACATGAATAAATGTTCTTCTCATTTCAAGTAAAATAACAGATGGATTAAAAAATGTATTACGTAACAAAATTCATTTCAGAAAAATTATTTTCACTGAATTGCTCTGCAGCTTTAAACTCAGGTCATTCAGGGTCAAGTGAAAAAGACACAATATTATATTTTTCTCATCTTCGAAAAAGAGAAATTGGTGTTTCAAGAATTCACAGTCTGTCCAGTCAGAGTCTAATGACTCTGGTCTCTATGGCCATTTCTCTCTTTTGGAAATCGTCCTATAATTTGATTTACTCAACTCACACTTCAATATCCCTGCTCTGCCTTCTATATCCTCGTCTCTCCCCCGTGTGTCACGGTGTGTGTACATCGCACTCAAGTCAGGAAACTTGTCAGAATACCCATATTTGATTGGCTGAGCTGCATCACATGTGATTCACAATGCATTGGTCGGTGTTTTTCCTGCACACCGACCAATGCATTGTCATCAGACCATCATCACAGACAACTCAAATACCCCAGCTTCCTTCAGTCTCATCGCCAGATTGTTCCTTCAGCTCAGGGGTAGCTACAACCTCGGCCCTTTTTGAGTTGTAGTCTCTAAGAGCAAGTTAGCTTTTTGATGTAAATCTAACTTGTGTTTTCCCTCTGCATCAGCGATTCCCATGCCACGTCGCCCGCCAGCCGCCGCCGCACACATCGCCTCGCTGCTCCACCTGCATGATGAACCGGCTCCACAGACAAGCCAAAATAAAACCCTTTTTTCTCACCTACTCTGCTGTCCCGGTGTCTGCGTTTGGGTCCAGAATAAACCGACCGTAACAAATATGTCAGTATTGTGTTTGCAGTGTTTCCATTTTCACCACGTGGCCAAAAAAGTCAATTAATGCAGTGTTGCAACCTGGCTCAAAGGCTGTAACATAAGGGAGACAAGACAAGTGGTAAAAGTAATGCATATACATTTATTTAAGGAACATAAACTAAACTAAAAAAACAAATAAGCAGCCATGTCAGCCAACGAAGACGCAGAAAAGAAGAGCAGCCAGCGTTTATAGACATCACCAAACCAGGCTCAGGTGTGGCTCGTTATGACGCAAATACGCGGCACGATGAATTTGCATAAGAGAAAAGCGCTGCTGGTTCAAGTACAGGATGTAGGTTGGAGATGAAGACCCGTTGAAGCCCAGCTCAGGGTTGTTCGGCAGACGGTCGGCCAGCAGGGATAGCCATGTGGACCTGCCTGCTTCGTTTCCAGAGTTTCCTCGGCTGGGTGAGACAGTCTGTTACATTATTTTGAAAGTCACTGGCAGTGGTGGAGGAAGTCCTCGGCAGACTTCGGCAAGAGTAGAGCTGCATTCACATGCTCTGACTGTCATGAAAACAGACGACAATTTGCTGAATCGTGCTGAAACATTTTATTCATGTTGCACAGCAGTGGAACATTTCACAAAATGTCAGCACACTGAGCACAGATAGTGCAAAAAATATAACTGCTGTGTAAAGAGAATACTGCCGTTAAAAAGCACCTAAGTGTTTGCAAACCAAATGTTATTGCACTTTTGTTCATATAGCAGTACTTTTAAAATAAAGTGCGCAATACACTACTTTTGAATTAATTATTGAACTTTGCCATAACAATGTGATTAATCGCAAAACAAATCATGCGATTAAAAATTTGAATCGTTGCCCAGCACTAATATTAAATATATTGATTTGATTTGTTTGAAAGGTATATGTCAAGTCATTCTTTACATTTATTACATTGCATCTGAAATTCAGGATTTCAGAAGCAGTGTTTGTTCCACTTGCAGGTCAGTTCGTGTTGAACTGGTTAAAAAGCTCACAGTTCAAACCAGGATGTGATCACTTCTTCCTCTGCAGCGCTGTCAGCCATTTGTTCTCTATGGGACTCAGAGGCTTCTTGGTTGACATTGTGGAGTGCTTAGCAAAGAGTCAGCAGCTCCACTCTGTGTGTCTTGCTTCTGGTATCCACTGGCAACCTTTCAAGTCAAATCCCTTTTTCTATAAAAGTCAGGGGAAAAAAACCTTTTGTCACTTTCTACCAGTGGTGGGCCGTCAGGGCCAGCAAGGCCTTCTCTGCTGGCCTAGACAGAATCACAAAGTTAGCTATTTCATACTTTAATCATTTTTCATAAATACACTGTACGTATTATCATTTTTTTTCCCATTATCTTATTTTCTCATTGCAGTTCTTCAGTTGCTCCGCTTCCAGCCTGCAGCTTGTTTTAAGTAGAGCTTTTATCCAATCAGATTTCACCCCTGTGTCTCTAGCTAAGAAGAGAGGCCCGAGGCCTGCAGAATTACAAGTGAATCCCTATGCAGACCCTTTCTAACTCTAGCCCTATTTTTAGGCCTCTGCTCGAAAATTATATACCCTTACTAAAAAAGAGTGTATTTCTGCAACTACAAGGTCTATTTGACAAATTTTGATGTTATAATAAAAGGTAACACTTGTGAGATTTGTTCAGATGTGTAAATATCAGTGTATATGTTACAGCTCAAATTGAAAAGTTTCAGGTTCGCCTGAAAAAAAACACTGAAAGCATGATTATCTCTTTTGAATCATGCTAACGAAAGTTTAAAACGCTCCCAAATCATAGCACATGTGAACAGTCTCTCTGCAAATTTTGACTTTGATAAAGTGAAGCAGAACAAAATTAGAGAGGTTTTAGTATAGAGAGGTCACGGAATTCTCAACCAGCTTGTTCCATTGTAATTGTATATACTATATAACTACATATTTCACTTGTTTTATCACTAAAACAATCTATCATCAATCTTTCCAAAAACAGCTTGGAGTTTGGCTTCATTTTGAGAGCCATCTCTGAGCCCTGTTTTGTGTCTGTGATCCATGGAGCTGTCTCGTCTGACTGCAGTTTCTCTGTGTCTATGGGGACCTAGCTCAGCAGCCCATTAGTCGATTTCAGTGAATGAACCTCCTTCGACGCGTCAGAGTCTATAGAATTGAGCTGGGACAATGTGATTGATTGACAGAATCATTAGCCAGTCAGGATCAAAGCGTAAAATCCGATACGCCGAGAGTCAAATGCCTTCCCCCAGCTCCCCTAAGTTAGATTGCCCCCCCTTTCTTCACAGAAACAGTTCAATGACAAACAAGATATACGTCGAACACATATGTGAATAGAAATAAGCGGGAATTTATCCGTTCTCTTGGCGATATCAGCTCACGGTTTTAAGCATTTATGATTATTATTGATAAAGTGGTTTGTGGTTCTGGTCCTTGTTTGCTCATAGCTCTGTAATGGTTTCACGGAGAGAAATTCTGAAGATATTTCTGGAATCTGTGTCGAATCCTCGTGCTTTCTGATGTATTGGTTGTCCATGTTAGCCTTTGGCTTTGTCCGGAGAGCGTAGCTCGCCGAGTCATGGTGAAAAATACGTGATATTGTGGTACAACTTCCAGTTGATTGTAGTAGTTGTGTAGAATGGATTTGGATTGTGTTTTCTATGACACTTTCTTCGCTAAACTTTCTCGCTGGAACCGCAAATGGTCCTCGCTCGGTACCCAAAGGTTAAGTAAATGGGGACGATATTGTTGATTGTCATAGTTTCAACCAATCAGATCTTTAGTTTGACATATTGGGTGTATTCTTTGACATGTCAGAGCCTGCTAGCTGGCCTAGTCATACGTGATTGGTCAGTGGACTAGCGTGACATGTTGGGCGGTGACAATCCCAATATCTGCTGCCTCTATCGAGCAGACATTTTCAGCCATCAAACGCATTAAAACGTATTCAAGAAATACAACTGGGGAGGCTCGACTGTCTTCACTGGCGTCCATGAATCGAGAAGGACTTCTTACTGGAACTAAAATGCACGGATGTACTGAACAACCGTGAGATTAAAGTCTTTGACCTTTTAAGCCCGAGAGTGCCCCAAATGGCACTGGTACCGTTTCCGAGGTTCTGAATGGACTTATCATCAAGAAATATGAAAATTGGTCCATACATGTAAAATATTGAAAAAGAAATTGTCCGGGCAAAATCACCATGCAAGTCATTTTACGCAATTATACACGGTTATATACAAACTAATTCAATACACTCGAAGATTTATCACAATATCAGGATTTTTGGCCAAAAAATCCGCCAGCTATGCACCCGAAATTCATCTTTCAAGGATACATCATTCCGCATGCGCGCTCGAAACCGCGTCGAACCAGCGTGTCCAAACTGACCACGGACAAAGCATTCAAAACTTACAGCACAAAGCCCAAGAAAGCTCACGCTGCTCTGCAGAAATAAAATTGAAAATCTCCATACCTTTTGGCGATTTTCGTCCAGAAAAAAACAGTTGGTAACGCTCTCTGCGCCATTTCCTGCTTTGTGTGCCTGCATTGGAATGAATGTGCTGAGACGTTCCATGTGGGAACAGGGCGGATCTTTCGACTGCACCAACTTGTTTTTCGCATGGGGGTCAAGCCCGCTTTATCAAGATTTTTACTGACTAATCGCCCTCAATGTTCCAAATAACACCCCTGACGGTTTCAATGGACTATTCCGGACCTAACAACTTGTTTTTCGCATGGGGGTCAAGCCCACTTTATCAAGATTTTTACTGACTAATCGCCCTCAATGTTCCAAATAACACCCCTGACGGTTTCAATGGACTATTCCGGACCTAACAACGTGAATACGACTAAATCCACCAATCACAGGCCTTAAAAATCCCACATAGACACTGAGTCGCAGCAGATTTTTTTCAAGGATGAGACATCTGACATCTGGAAATAACTGAACATGACTGAAAATAATTGCAAACTGCTTTATTACGATGCATTGAACACTCTCTTAGTGATAAAGAAAGTGAATATATAGTTAATATGTAGTTATATAGTATATAAAATTAGAATAGAGCAGGGCAAAATCTGGTTCCGAAAATCAGAATTTTGTTTGAAATTCTGTACTCAGACCTCATTTTATGCTGGCCTGCTAAGTAAAATTAGCTTGGACAGACCACAAACCTGTTGTGCTATGACTGTGGAGTGATTTTAGGGTTCATTAGGAATTATTTCAAAAACGTAAAGTTCAATGCAGGTGCTTTTTTTCAGGCGAACATGAAACCTTTTCAGTTTGAGCTGTGCCATAAGTGTATCAGTTATTAACCAGTAACATATACACAATAATTACATAATTGAACACATCTCACAAGTGTTACCTGTATTCTGGCATCAAAATTATTAAAATAGACCTTGTAGTTAGAGCTGGGGACTCTCTTGAGTATGGGAATGCAGTTGTCGAGCAGAGGCCTAAAAATAGGACTAGGAAGCATAGGGCTATAGAAAAAAGAAAGGAGGATGACTTTGTCTTTAAATAGTGAACAGCAGCTCTGGTAAGTGAACTGCTTTTGTTTTTACATCTGCAGTAGCTTTAATATGCTTGTTTAGATATTATTTGTACAACTTGTTTTTATGAAGATGGATTTTTGTTTGGTTTTATATGTGATAGGAACTATTATTACGTCCTATGTTGCGCTGGGGACACATTTAGTCGGTGCCAGTGTTGCCAACCTGGCGACTTTCCAAACCCTCTTGGCGACTTTTTTTGTCAAAAGCTACTAGCGACACATCTAGCGACTTTTTCTGGTGTTTTGACTCTGACGCAGACTTCACTTCAACTCTGCAGAAAAACTGTTTTTCATTTGCCAAATAGACTTAACCACCTGCATAGTCTCATCAATCTATGTGATGAACTTGTCACAAATGTGCACTAGTAAAGAGAACCCTAAATTCTGTCAAACTGAGATGTAAGAGAAGAAACCTTGACAGGCTAAACAACTGTAATTGATCCTTAACAGACCACAATGAAGCCCTTAAATGCTGCCTGTGTTAGTCTGCCTTTGCCTTAATCATTAAAGCATTCACCATTTAATTTCTAGTCGAGTTCAGTTCTATGACTGGTCTCCAAAGCTAGAGTGAGGGTTAACATGAAATGTTCCTTTTTTTAGAATTAAATACATTTCTTATTTTATGTCTCTTTTATTCAGTATATACATATTTATTACATTTAAAAAAAATGTATTTTGTGTATGTTATATATTTAAGTAATTATTTGGTTTAATTAGAGAAAAATATTTTTAATTTGCTTATTTCTGATGCTGTTTAAATCTCAAAATGCATTTTATATCATCTGGTTTATACATGACATGTCACGACCCGGCTCAAAAGGCCGCAACATGAGGGAGACAAGACGAGTGATAAAAGTAATAAATAGACATTTATTTAATGAACCAACTAACAGAACTAAACTAAACTAAACAAACAAACAAACAAACAAACAAACAAACAACGAGCCAGGTCCTCCAAACAGGAGGCAGAGAGGAGATGTAACGAGAGGGACCCAGCCAAAGAAGAGGGGCAGCCTTTATAGCTGGGACCAACCCAGCAGGCTCAGGTGGGGCTCGTTAGCTGTCGATCAACATCCTGCAAGACAACCTGAGAGGAAACAGACACAGACCCCTGGTGGAAGGGAGAGGTCGTCACACAGACAAAATGATAAGAAATAAAATGATTTATTCTTTATCATTTTAATAGAAATTGAAATGAGCATTGACACGACAACATTCTTTATGTATAATGTGTATGCATTGCCAGTTTATTTATTGTATTAAATCCAAAGCGACAGAAACGACAAAACCACTCGCACCTTCATCTGGTCCCTGCCGCAGCCAGGAGACCACTCCACCAGGGGGAGAGCGGTTGGCAGCTCTGGGACACGGATGCCAGCGGCTGCGGCAACTAGAATTCAGCCAGCACAAACCCCAGCACCAGGAGTCACAGCAGGCTGGATCTATCCTGACTCCAGTAACTCACTTTTGCCTCTCCAGGTACTGCAAGACTCAAGTTGTATTGCAAGACAGGATGGGCCGGGGCTAGCTGGTTAGCATGCTCATTTCAGTAGATATCTCTGCAACACAATACATAGACATTTTTGACATAACGTCAACACTCTAACTTCTTCACATTCTGCTGATAACATTAGCTCATATTTTGAATGTTTTCAACTAGAATTCTGGTCCTGATGCACCTTGAACTATTCCCCATTTACATTATATCACTGCTTTGAAGGTGATTCACACACAGTTATATACAATTGTATAGAGGACTGACAGTCAGTTTAGGTCAACTGTGTTCAGAGATTTGAGGGTCATGAGTTTCAGCCCTGACATAGGCCATCACTCAAGCTATTCTGAGACCAAAGAGTATCATCTTGAATCAGGGTTATATTGACCACCCACTCACTGCAGACTGTGCACGTGTCAGGCAGCATTGTCCCTTTGTTGGCTGTGCTATATCAGTGAACCATGCTGCTGGATCTGTTGGTGACGGAGCTGAACCATCCTGTATCCCTACAAAACCTGCAGGCGCCATAAAATCACCGGGGGTTCAGGGCAAACCGTCAAAAGGGCATCTTATGGATAGTTAAATGGATAGTTTACCCCAAAATTAAAAGTACATTATTTTACCGCTTACCTGTAGTGCTATTTACCAATATGGATTGATTTAATTCTAGTTTAGGAGATATCGGCTTGAAAGACGTTTGCCTTCTTTCCAGTATAATGGGACTTTATGGCACTCAGCTTGTATTGCCACAAAAAAATACATTTGAAAAACTCAACAGCAACGTCTCTTTCCTGAAATCATGACTGGGTTGCTCAAGATAATCAACAGGCCTTGTTGTGAGTGGTTCCATATAGGAACTTATTTTCTTTCAACCATAGTTCCTACATGACACAGCTTTGTAGTTTTAGACTTTAACCATACTTAGCTGTACCACCCAAGCTTGGTCCTCAACAGGAGGTCACAATTGGTATATTTTGGGCACAAGCTTTACTTATCATTCTTTTAAACTTCAGTTAATGGTTTTCATTTAGGTGACTGACTGTGAGGACAAACTATGCTGAAGTGAAATGTTAAGGATAAAATGCTACAGCTGTGAGTCTGTGTTGACTGTTAATTTGTAATTAAACTCTATCTCACTCTCCATTAAAAGATTGTTCAAACTCAATAAGGTTATAAAAATACATAAGACCGATATTTCTGCAGTGATCTTATTTGTCTTGACAAGCATAAATCCATCTGTGCCAACTCCTAGTATGCTGGTGAACAAAATGTGCAGCAAATGTTTGAGGGAGTCAAACCAGAGGGACTTTATGAATAAAATCAACTTTATTGGTATGAAAAAGATTGTATATTTACAGTTTATACACATAACATAACGCTGCTGTCCTCACACAGTGAGTGAGTGGATTGGCAAATCATATACATCCACCAGACGACAGGCGGCGCTACACAGCAGCTTACCGCAGCCAGGCAGACCCTCAACACCACGCTGCCTTCAGGTGCTGCTCATAAACTCCTAACTTCAGCCTCCCAACTTGGATTGTAAAACATTAAAAAAGGGACCTGATAAGTTTTTTTTTGTCTGGTGTCTTCCTTTTTTCGTAGAAACTAAAGTCTGTGTTCCAGCAGCAGAATAAAAAAAGTTTTTTTTTGTAGCACACATATATTTCAAGGCTCATTTGAGGTTTTCATATCTTGTAACCCTGATTAGATTCATATCCAGACCAACATTCAATAAAGAAACATTACTCAAGGGATGAATAAGAGAGAAATTACTGTTTTTCAAGTAAACTTATTGTGACATTGAACAATTCTTACAATTGCTGAAGACACAGGGATCCAATCGGAGGAGCCCAATCCCTGTCTAACTGAGTGAATGTACACTTCTTTTAAACTATATATAGTATTATTGACATGAGGCCTGTCAAAAGTATTAACTCTCCCATGTAGGCTGCTACTGGAGACCTCGGGGGTCTTTTATGTGCATCCAATGCATAAAGGCATAACATTTCCGACAGCACTTGTAGGCATCAATAACAAGCAGCACAGAGTGGCATGCAACTCAGACACTTCTGTCTCTAGAGCTTCAGATTATGTAAGTGTTGCACAAGTTGGTGGTGTGGCAGGAGCAGTTCCCTGATAAATATCTCAAGTCACTAGGTGCTGACCCCTTTGGCTTTAGGAAGCGTGCAGCCGGTTGGCCATGCTCCGCTGGCTGAGTTTATGGGTCTTGTGGAGGTTGGTGCTCATGGTCACGGCCACATTTTCATGAGTTAGCTTCTCCTCCTCTTCCTCGTCCTCTTCCTGACCCCCCACATCGATCTGTATCTCGGCCTCAGCAATTTTCTGCTCCTGGGAAAACATGAGGACCATGTCTGCGTCCATGGGTTCACCAGAGGAGAAAGGGTGACACACAGTCTCGACCAGGTTAATTAGCGTCCCCAACACTGCAAACACCGAACCCACCAGGTAAACCTTCAGCAAACCACAGCTTGGTTTCTGACTCAGCATCTCTTTGGCGAAGGGGATCAACTCCTGCATGCTTTCCATTTCCAATGGCCGAGACGCACTGATGAAGGTTGTATGAAGACCTGTTAAAAATTAACATTAGATGGATCCAGATGTGCAGATATACCATTTTTCACAATCATCTTAAATGTAATACCTTTGGCTATTCAAACTGTGCTGAAAAAACTACAATTTAACACAATGCTTTGGGTTTTGGGAACTGCAGCCATTAGACCAGGTATCAACTCAACACAAGTTAGGCAAGAAGAAACTGCTTTTTGAAAATACACTCATTAATAGTTTAATATCCCATTACGGCATTTGGCTTAAACACTTTAACTGCTGATATTTCAAAAGGACTTACTGTGATGTACTTTGTAGTTTGTTCCAGTCACAGGCTGATCCTACTCATGAGCTCCAGTTTGTGGCAAGAACACACCTTTGCTGGATACTGCAATCATTTATAGCACCACTCTCTCCACCCACACAGTGACAGCTGCTGAATATTCATGAAGCACGGAGGATCTCTGAGCCAGAAACTTTCACCCAGTCGAGTGTAGGCTTATTACACTTATTGCACTGTCACTAATATTCCTGCTTATATTCTATCAGAGCATCTGTTGTGTTCAAACGTGAGTTTACAGTGGCTGCTGTACTTTGAAAGTGTCACTGTAACATTCTCAGAATGTATGTGGGTGTGTATTGTAGCCTCTTAACTAGTGAAGTAGATGAGATCTTATTAGTACCATACCTTTAAGATCTGTGCCATACTATAGACAGCATCATACCCAAATGTTGAGAATTGTTAAGAAACAAGCAAAATAAAGAAACATTTCCACAAACATTCACTTTGAAAAAAATAAGACACTGTAGGATAGGACACTAAAATGAATGACAACTACGCATCTGTAAAGTTTTGTGTATGCATCTTTTACGGTTGCGAATCCATGGCAGCAACAAGAAATTTGAATACCTGGTGAAGTACTCGAAACCTCTTCTGTGGTTGTTCCTGCCATAGGTGTCTCCAGGAACACATGTTGCCATGATGAGACACACACACAGACAAACAAGGTAAAAACAATACCAGCGTCCCTAGAAAACAATATTACCAGTATCTTATTTCCGATCATCTCTGACAAGGGTATTTTTTTGTGTCCTCCGGTTTTACCTGCCCTGTACGACTCGGAGCAGCTATAGGCTTCATTTGTGCTGTCAATGTGTTAATGGTTGAATGCCTTCCTTTGCTAATGTTCTATTTAGTTGCAGCATGCTGTTTGGTGAAGCTGTTTTCTTATATTAACTTGTGTTTTGTCTATTTGCATGAATTTTAAATAAGCTGGAGAGCGCTTATGACTTCACTGCCATAATCAACACAATTTATCTCCTATAATGTTTCTTGTTTAACGACATAAGCCAAGCCTCTCAGTTTTTCCTGAGCACAGCTCATTATAGTGTTAGCTCAAAAGGTTCCATAACCTTTTATCGATAGTATCAAAGTTCCCAGCTGACATTATTTCTGCCTCAGAGAAGTAACACTAAGTCATTGATTCATGCTTTTCAGATCATGTTTAAGGACTACTATAAACAATGACACATGATGGACACTAGAAAAAGGTCTCTATTCAGTCATGGGGGAAGATTATATCAAAAAACTAAAAAAAGAAAGAGGAATGAACACATAATGTTCCTCAGTTGTTTGTTGTCAGTTGTCGCCCTAGGTGACATGGAAGTCCATGTGAATCTTCAACATTAAGTTTCACCAAATCAGGGGGAAATTTGTGTAAACCCAGTCCCCCTGCATCCTTTCTGCTGCTGCTGCTGCTGTGACCTGTGGTCAGAGTGGAACCACACAGAACAGCACACAGAGCATGTTGCTGATTAACATGGAGCAGCACAGGAAGTGCAGAGACGTGACGGCACCACGAAGAGCAGACAGTAAGTGATTACATGACCTTCACATTTTTATTAAAACACAAACAGGAAGGTGTTATTGTTTGATCGTTATTAAAATAATTCAAAATTAAGACAAACCTGCCAGTTTCTGTTCTGAACTGGCAATGAAAATCAACTTTTAAACTTAAACTTTTCAGTCCTTTCTAGACCGAGCCTTTTAGTTTAGCCAATCAAATATCTTCGAATCTATAATAGACTATTTTCATTGCAGATTGACACAGATGTAAGTAATAACAGATATTTCACCTCTCAGAGCCCTGCTTCTGTGGATGCTGGTCACAGGGATGACTTACTGGCACACCTAAATTAAATGGATCCATCATTGTAATCATCAGTATTACTCACACTTGTGTGTGGGACAAATCAAAGTAGTGACTAGATATAACTTCTTTGGGGATTTTTTACGTTTACAGATACATGTTCAAGCACACACATTTATTTGAAAGGTATTATGTGATTGTGTTTAGACCAGCTTCTTTTCCCCACTGTCTTAGGTGCTTCTTGCTTATCTGCTCTGCATTGATGTGTATCACCTTGTGATACCAATAACTTCCATAAAGCAGCTGCTGCTCCATTTCACTGTAACCAAGGGGCCAGTGCTGCCGGAGAGGAAACACCAAGCTGTTACCAAGAAATAAATCACAGCTACAACTACTATCCCCAGTGATTGAAGGCGTGACAGTACTTGTCTGAAACTGTATGTGCACAGTAGCCTCTGAGCGTGTTTGTGTAAGTCGAGTCAGAAGACACACCCTGTACTTGGACTTAGTCAGTGTGTCTGAGGAGAACGGAGAAAAACATACATGCGTGTACAGCTGGCCCCCGGGGCTACTGTTTCTGTAGACACAGGTGATGATCAGCGGCGCTCCAGCACACAACACAGTTACCACACAGCCTGGTAAAGCTTAAACAATGCCTACAGGGCATGAATTGTGTCTGGGGAGGGAGGAGTGGCCTTCTCTGTGTGACCGGGTCCCTCCCCCCCTCCGAGACTTGTACTGTTTTCTGAATGGAAAAGACTACGAACCAGTGTCGTAACAGTTTAATGATATACATTTTTATAAAAGACAAATAAGTAAATTCTTACAGAGCAATACTTCGACATCATATCTTTGACATGGTTTGACTTTGTCGAGACATGCTAGTTCAAAATTCTGGCATTTAAGGAATTTCACTCTGCCTGTCATCCGGAACTGAGCCAAACATCCACACAGCCGGATCACGTTCTGTAGTAAGCCTACACATTGGCACTAACACACACTACAAATATTGACAGTTTTGGCAGTAAGTACACAATAACTGAATGTACTTTGATATTCTGTATGAATGATACAAGGTGTGTGGTGCTTGACATCACATTCTATCAGCCCATCCCCCATTTCCATTGTGCATTGCATCATGGGACCAACAGCCTCCATCAACCCCGCTCTCTTAAACTGAGCAATTTGTATTTCAGATTCATGAGTACTTCATTTTGTCAGTTTCAGTGTGCATCAACAGCACACTCAAAAATCAACTTATTTTGGTGTGCATACTTTCAACTCTACTGCTTTGAGTATAGGCTACTCTATTTATTTTGAACATGCTAGCAATATGTAGCTACTTGGACATAACGGTGTCCTTTGAGCTAAACGCTAACATTAGCACGCTAAAATGTTTACCATGGTCACCATCTTAGTTCACTGTGTTAGCATGCTAACATTGGCAAATTATCAGTTGACAAGAAGTACAACTAGAGCTGATGGGAATGTCATTAATTCTGCAGGTATTTGGTCACAAACCAAAGTATTGGACATATTCACATTTTGACCTGGTGATGGTGTTGCATGAAAAGTCAGAGAATTTTAGTTATTATCCTCTGGGACCCTGAAAGATTTTATAAAGGCATTTTTTCAGTCTGCACATAACAAGAAGGAATTTGATGGGTTTTTAAAATTACTTCTGCAAGTATGGAATAATTTCAGCTCAGCTTTATAGTCTTAGTGTTTTATTACACCTTGTTTGTAGCTCCTTGGTGTCTTTGTGTTGACTATGTCTCTCCGTCTGCCTGCCTGCGTGTCTGTCTGTCTGTCTGTCTGTCTGTCTGTCTGTCTGTCTGTCTGTCTGTCTGTCTGTCTGTCTGTCTGTCTGTCTGTCTGTGTGTGTGTGTGTGTGTGTGTGTGTGTGTGTGTGTGTGTGTGTGTGTGTGTGTGTGTGTGTTGATTCATGGAGAGAAGGGAGTGGAGGGGAAGGGTGTGACTCTGACACACACTGTATCATACCATCCAGGTGAGGCAGGGTTTATAAAGCAGCAGCTTGGCAGCAACGCGCAGTTTAATACAGCAAATAACAGAGCTGATAGAATACAGACTGCCAGGTGAGTCTCACATCAGGAAATACAGACTGATTGTATTTGGTCGTTTCTGCTTGCTGATATTTTCTTTCTTTTTTTGTCATCTGTTCCAGACTGTTTCATAGGAGGGACGCAACATGAGAATACTTTTACTTCTAGCTGGTAAGATTTCGGTCTCTTTTTTCCTTTCGCTTTAATATTTTAACGAATATTTGAACTTTCTCCCCTTTCTGTTTCAAGTTTGTCCTGAAACTTTCACCTTAAACTTTCCAAACCACATTCATAGGGTTTCAACAGCATGCAGGTTTTTCATCCGGCGAAACACTGCAGCAGCCGATTACCGGTACACTTATCTCTCCAATTCTTTCAAGCAAAGAGGAGGAAATAAGCATTTTAGTATAGTTATATATATATATATAACTATCAATACTATATAATATATATAGTTTACAGCTTGTTAATATTAGTCTTCAATTCACATATTAAATGCAAAGTTGTAGACACCATACTCTAAACCTTAAAAAAGCGTCCTTTTTTGGAACTGTGGTTTTTCCCCATGCTTCCTTTTTAGGCTTTTTCTTTTGGAGTCAGGCTATAGATTAAAAACATGTTTATGCTCAGGTTAAGTTTAGAGATGGTTTGGTAAAAATGTGATGTGATTAAGGTGATCGTGATGTATCTACATGGTTTCATTTTATAATCAAGTTAATTTGGACAATAGTCTCTGTCATGTCTCTGTTTTTTTAATCTTTTGTGAAAAAGTGTTGCGATCTGGCAGGACTGGGTTTGGTTATTAGTAAGTATAAAAATGTAATTATTGTTATGAGTAAAATTGTTAATATCAATAGGATTATTAACATAGATTAATAATAACAGAGAAGAAAGAAAATAAGAAACAGGCTGATCACAAGCGATCTCAAGTAAGCGGCTATTGTCTGGGCAGCGATATCATAGTATGTTTTTTGTCTTGTTTGTTTGAACAAGTTGAACATGTTAAAACACTCCTGACACCTGTTTCCACTTGTGGTGACAAATCGCCCGGCTGAGGTTTAGGTATGATGTAGTGCGTATTTTTTAGACCGCCAAGTCTCGTTTAGTGCTGAGTAACACAACTGTTTTGCTTGTTGCCGCTATGATAGTGTTGTTTCACACTGCTGAGCCTTGTTGTGTTTAAATCCGCCACAGCGAGTAAAGTTGGTAAACTGTACTTAATTAGTTAAAGGTCCAGTGCTGCGGCTGCTGAGGTTGAGTTCTCCAGCAGGGCTCCTGTGTGGGCTCCTGTGTGGTAAAGTTACAGTTATTGTAGGCTACTTTACTGCTGCGGTGAGGATCTACTTTACTTTGAGTGCTTTACTCTTATTGTCCTACTAACCCACACACACATACATACGCCGTTACACTCATTTATGCACACATTGTTTGTTAAATGCTGCCTCCATTGTGAGTCTCATTCCCCCTTTAAATAATCGCGGCGGATTGTGAAATCTTGTGTTACAATACCACTCACGTACGCCATCTTGCTCTCTCCTTCTCTCTCTCTCCCCCTCCTACATACACACACACACACACACACACCTCGCCCCATGCTTACCGTATTTGTTGCTTTTAGGTAGTATGCTTGTAATTGTAGATGTTTTGTTGATTTATAGTATTATCGATTTTTGATCAGTATTGGTAAGATAAATAAACTCTGTTATAGTTTTAAAGAACAGCTTTCTGTTATTATTTTGTACATATGTGTTGTAGTAATAGATGGTTGTTGTAGTCAGTGCTCAGATTCAACCCTTCACTGTTCACGCTATAAATGTGGAATAGTACTTTAACTATTGACATTTTGAGTGAACACCACTTTGAGACTTAAATCACAGTTTGGTTATTGGTCCCTGATCCCAGGTCATAATCCTATTGATATTAATCATTTTATTGATCAGTAGAAACAAATAGTGTTGTGAACATTTTAAATTTCTCTTAAGGTTTCAATTCAATTTTATTTTGTATAGCCCAAAATCACAAATCACAATTTTGCCTCAGAGGGCTTTACAATCTGTACACATACGACATCCTCTGTCCCAGGACCCTCATATCAGAACAAAATAAACTGAATGGGGAGAAAAGAGGAAGAGACCTTAGGGAGAGCAACAGAGGAGGGATCCTCTATCAGGATGGACAGAAGTGTGATAGATGTCTTGTGTACAGAATGAACAACATAACAGAGTTACTTTAAAACCTTCTGGTACTATAGCTATCCTAAGGTAGAATAGTTAATAAAGCAACATGTTTAATCCAGATTACACAACATTTAAAATGTGTTTCTGGTGTGTTTTAGGTTTACATAAACAATCTTTACAAAAGAAGAAAATGTTTTTTTTTTCAGCGAATTAGTGTCATGAATACAAATTTTGTGTTAATCATTAAAAAAATATCTGCTTGCACTGTGGTTCAAGTGTTGTGTGCAGGAAAAATTTGAGTTGAACTTCCCTTTTCTTAAAGGATTGGTTTTGGACTGTTAAACTGGGATATTCATGTTATTGAAGACTGATATTGGTCCTATACGTGTTTACAACACATTGTAACATTTCATGTCTTGTTGTGCTGCCTTCCTCCTGACAGCCATAGCTGCAGTATCACAGGCCCAGAATGACTGCTCTCGGGGGGCTTGTTACCCACCCAGCAATGACCTGCTGTTGGGCAGAGCTCATCAGCTCCATGCCTCCTCAACATGCGGCCTCACAGGCTCAGAGGTCTACTGCACCCCGTACCAACAGGTAGGAGCACAGTCTTGTGTTTAAACCACATTACATCTCTGCGGATCAAAGGAGTCTTGTGTTGCACTTTTGCACTAAATTAGTATCAATCTCTAAAATGCCACTGTGATCAAGTCTTACATAGTAAGACTTGGTTAAAATATTGATCGAAAATATTGGTTATTGGCTTTATAAAAGCCTGTGCCAGTGTTAGGGTTTGAACAAAGAGAAAGACCGGCCCTCCCCATGTGCTGTTTTGTCCTTCGGCAAGGCAAGGCCAAAAAGACAGCTGGTGCAGGTTACAATCAAATCAAAAGATATTTAATAACTACAGAAGCTAAACAGTTGCAAACTGAACACACTATTAATATTAGCTGCACACTCGTCTTAACTTCGTTTAGACTACCAAATTAACATCACATACTCGTATTCGTATTCAGTTTGTAACTGTCTTCACGTACCTTCTTGATTTACCTCAAATTTCAGGAGAATGCACTTTTCCAGCTTCAGGTTACTTTGCGGTCTCTCCCTGTGCCCGGATGAGGCCTTCAGGGTCCACGCGGGCCGTAGGTACTTTCGTCTAAGGTTCCTATAGTCTACCTAAACAGATTTTTATTAAAACGGCTCTGCTCACCTTTTGTTCGTGTACACTCCGAAAGTATCCGCGGTTCCACATCCCCGTAGCCGTCTCAGAGTTCGTCAAGGCCCTTCGTGGTTTGCCAAATTTTGTTAGGGCCGAACTTTTGAATACAGAGAGAAATCGCCCCCCTCCCTGCAGCCATGTGCTCTCAATCGCCTCCAAAACACAACAGCAGGTTTAAGTCATAATCACATGGATTTATTATCCATACAAACATAAAAACAGTCACAAACCGAATCACACTATTAATAACAAAACAAACATCTACACTGTATATAATGAAAGTGAGGCCCCATCCGGGCCACACGACAGACAGTTGTGTCTACCCCATGGTCAGGCGGAGGTCTGAGGATCTCCTGCAATTCCAAGATCCTTTGTCCCTCCAAAGTTACATCTCTCAGCTCATCGATTGGCTGAACTCCAACAAGCCCCTCCTTGGCTCTTGACCTGTTGACACCTCTAACACCTCACACAGCCACTTTCGCCCATCCCCTGCTCTCAGCACATTCCTTAAATCCCTTCTCTTACAGACACTGCATGAAATGACCACTCCTTGGTTTAAGACCTTTACAAGTAAATACACTGTATCACATAAAATCCATAATTAGGAGCGCTTTAAAACTTAAATTCCTCACACCAGTCAAACCAGAGCACATGCACGGCCACTGTGTTGTCTCTGGCCATGCATGGGTCTCTACGTGAGGTTTGCTCTGTCGGGAGGCGAGCAGTGCAGAGGTCATGGTGAGCAGACAGACAGGATGGAAGCTGTGGTGGGTTTTTTTGCCAGACTGCCCACGGTCCATTTGTGAAAGAGTCTGATTTCAGTGCCAGAGTATCATGTTGCAACTGTACTCTTTGACCGACCGTCTGAATAAGCACTTACCAGCCCATCTGCTGGCTCAGCACAAACAGCTCATTACTGAATTCAAACGCTGATTTTGTAATAAGAGAGACATCCAGTGAGCAAGAGTCAAGCTTGCTATGTTGCAATTTTTTATTTTTGCTCAGATGGAGAAAAGCAGCGCCAATGTGAGATAAAATCCTTTGTTTACAATACAGGAACTTTTTCTTTCGTAAAGGTGTAATGCTAAAGTTTGATGTTTAAATGTGATATTGTGGATAACGACATGTTCTGAAAGACATTTTACAGGTGCAGTATTTTAGATTTGTAGTAGTGCAACTATAATAAGAATAGTGGAGGATAAAGTACAATATTTCCTCAGAAATGCAGTGGAGGTCACTTAGTGACTAAGTAAAAGTTACCTCATATTTCAACGTTCAGTGATTTTCATTCTGATCTTCACTAATCTAAACCTAAAAAGACAGAGGAGCACAGAAAGACTAATGTTTGTGTTGGTGTTCCGTAACCTTCATACCTTTCAGAGTATGTGTTGAATCTGCCTCAGGGAATGGATAGCTGTGTTAGGCGTGAACTCTCTCATTGATCAACATTCCCTTTTGTTTTTTTTAATACCTGAGCCGCACCTCGTCCAGACTGGGAGGGGCAAGAACCCTCAGCTGTATCTCAGATCTGACATAAACACATGCATGCATGACTGCCTCTAAAGGCTAACAATGATGAAGATCCCTGCCATCATAGAAAACCAGTCAGATCTTGTTGTCTATGCGTCACCACTGCTGCAAGTACCAGATTTTGTCATGAATAATGTGTAATAACGATTTGGTGTGATGGGACATCATCTCTGAGACTGACTCAGCAGGTCTCCCATTTATGTGATGATAGAGCTCAGTATGTTCAGCAGCAAAAATGAACTGCAGTCAACCGCTGTGGACCACATGCATTCTGCTGAGCCCTGAAGCCCCCGCTACTGCACAGAGCGCTATCGCTTCTTTATAAAGTTCTGCAGGGATGACGTCTTTTTGTAGGCTAACCTGGAAGTAAGCATCTCAACAAAAAGACAATGTTTTTTTTGGTTTACTGCAGAAAACTCTACATTTTACACCACGGTCACATTTTCTAGTGAAGACTTTTAGCCACGTGTTAGCGACTGCCTTTTTTAAGACACGTAAAAGCTTCTAAATTCACCAGAGGGATATTTACTGATGTATTATATTTTGCAGAACAAAATGCTAAAATCTCTTCAGCAAGACCTTATTTCAGACATCTAAAAACACATTGACTTCAAGTCGAGGGAACAAAGTTTCGTCAACTTATTTTAAATAAAAAATTGTTATACTATATACCATATCCTGACAGTTCAGGTTTTGACATCAATCGTGAAACACATACAAACTAAATATTCTTTATGCTATTAATGTCAGACACTGATAATATGACCATGCACCTTTACCTGTAACCGACATCAATGATGTCATCCCAGTTGTCTTTTCGTACACTATAACATGAAGTAGTGCCGTTACTAAAGTAACTGCACATGCAAAATGTAACCTTGGTGCCAGTACAGACACATATTTAGTTAAACTCATCATATAATCATGTCTGCTGTAGACTTTAAACCATAACTAATAACCAATCATCTGGCAGCGAGCGTGTATTTGCACACGTATACGGAGCCAAAATACACAATCCTGTGAAAAAAACAATAACAAGTTGACACACTTTTAACCGAGTTAAGAAGAACCTCCCTGTCATGTTGAAGCGGGGTATCTCAGGTGAAGAGGTGTTAAACATGAATTGGGCACATCTGAGTCTTTGAGAGGGTGAAGTCCTTATAACCTGAGATAAGATAAGGTTCACCGGTTGCAACGATAAGAGATTCACACACTTTAAATTGAATGCATTTAAGTTGAAGGGAGGTCACTGAATAGTGCCCATCCAGAGAATATATGACAGTTATTATATAATGTAACTGGGGTACATTGAGGCTACTATGTGTAGGTAATGGGGGGACAATGTTTATCTGACTGACATGTTGGTGAAGAGACAGGGTGATAACTCAAAGAAAAAGTTTCTCTTTTGAACCATTTATTCAAAGCAAAGTGTGTTCGACTCATGTCAGCAGCATTCTGCTACACGTTGATGTAAAAAGAAGACAATCACTCCTTACTCTCTTTCATTTTAGGAAATGCTTTTGCTTCCCATCAATCTGATATCAGTTTGCTAATTGTGCATCCGGTTAGTTTAGACTAGCTTAGCACAAAGGGAAAAATGATAGCTGGTTTTTCCCAAAGGAGGAAAAAACGGCTTTCATATTTACACGTATACTATGTAAGGGATAGTATAACAAGGAATTGTTTGCCTTTTGTTAAAGGCAAATAATAACACACAACATAAAGGTTAATTGATTAATTGATGATTCCATTAATCCTCATAAATTTAGTCATATTTGGAAGCACTGCTTGTTTAATGTTATTTTTGTCATACCTCCTAACAAGTAGGAGAAGCTACCAGCTGAAATCTGACACCTCCAGGTTATCAGATCATGGTTTAATATTGTCTCATTTACATCATGAAAGCCTTCCATTTTATCGCTTTAAAGCCATCAATAGCACCACAGAATTCCTCAGTCCCGTGTAATGATTTTCATTTAAAAAAGTTCAACTTTACTTTAATTGTCACATACATACATGCATACATAGAGTTTGACCTCTGCATTTAACTCATAAGAATAAGGAGCAGTGCAGCCTGGGGAACAACTTGTGGTTCAGTGTCTCTCTCAAGAACACTTGGGCTGAGCTTTTTCAGTGTTATATTGTCTTTTAGCCAAGACCTGATCTCTGCCTAGTCCTCAGTGGAAAACAAATCTGAGCAACTTTTATCGTAAATTAGTTTCCTTATGCGGGGGAGTGAGACGAGACACGGAGCTAGAGTGGAAAAGATTAGTGAGGCCTTCATGTTGTAACAATCAGCAAACCAGAGGGAACTTTTCCCTACAGGGAGAGCAGCCATGTCCAGAGTACCCAGAACGGAGGAGGGGCTACTGGATGTTGACTGGAGAAAGCTGTCAGTGATGAGAGCACTCTGTTGGGAATTATTCATGTACATACCTTCCCAAACATACTGGGTGTCTTCATAAACAGCACTTGGCTCATTAGAGCGGGAAAATATTATCTGCTCTTTTTTATTTTATCAAATACATTGACAAAGTTTGTGTGTTTGTACATGCACAGCTGCTTTGACTGAGTCAGGGTAGACAACACTTCATCTAAAACATTCTTTTGGATGAATTCTGATGATTATTTCTTTAAAGCTGTATTAGATGTCTACAATTGTTAATTAATTGTGTTGGTGCAAGGAGTCTGTTTGTATTTCACAATTAATTTGTTTTCCCTGTGTTCAAAAGTCAAGTTCCACAGGTGTCACGAAAATTCATGTGTACAAAACGGGCAGCACTTCCTGTTGTTCCTTCCTTAACTGAAACTAGGGCAAAGTTTCCATGTTGTTGACCAGAGGAATCAAAGCGTTCTTTAGCACAATGTAAAGCTGCCAGTTATCTGAAGCTCATTGATTTTCTGTGTGACCTGCTCAGTGACACAGCTTATCAAACTGGCACAGCAGGGATGAAAAGAGACTAGATTTGAAAGTTGGTCTTTGGTCCTTCGATCAGCTTCAGGACAAACAGCAGTGACACGCACAGTGACACATTTACTCACATGCACACACCACATGCTATTATGTAACTCTGCAGGAAAGACCATTGTTACTAATTTGTTTGCTTTTTGTTCCTTAGAGTAGGATGAAGTGTTGTCCATGTGACTCCAGGAACCCAAACAGTCAGCTGGCCCACACTGTGCAGGACGCCCTGTCCACCTCTGGACCAGATAGATGGTGGCAGTCCAGGAAAGGTGGGCAAAGAACGAAAGAAAGAGAATGCTTTTCTATTGGCAGGAGTGAAATAATATATATATATATATATATATATATATATATATATATATATATATATATATATATATATATATATATATATATATATATATATATATATATATATATCAAAGTATACCTTGTTTTATAGATATGTATTTAGTTATCAGAACATTTTTGTCTTCATATATTCTGAGTGTCCTCTTGCAGCTATTCATCCGGGGCCAACACTGTTTGGTGGGAGGTAGAGGTACTGCCAAATGGTTTAATTAAAGTAATATGAAGTCAATTTCATTTCACCCAGTGAAACTGAATATTTGAGCAGTGTAGTAAGAATTGGGATTTAAATCAAATCCTTTGCATTCGATTGGACCAAGAAAAAGTGTGCGGGTTTAGAATGTAGCCACAGACGACTTTGGCTCAACATACACCTCTGTTGTTTCTAAAAGTTACACATTGATTGATGGATGTCATGATATTATTGGTTGAAATTGGTTGGTCCTAGATATAAAGATACAAGGAAATGTGCCTATATTGTTAATCAGTGCACAATATGACGATGTGATGTCATCTAAAAGAGTTTAAACCTCTTGAACACGACAGCCCCCTTTAAAGGGGGCTAGAGGGGGGTAGGGGGGTGGTGTACTTGTGTACAATTCACTTTTGCGATACGAATTTTAAAAAAATAAAAAAAATAAAAAATACCTGTGTAACAAAGACATACAACAGGTTTTACCACAAAACCACGTTTTTCTGGCCAAAAAACTACAGTGCTCTTTGTTTTGCTCTCTGACGAGAAAGCACAGAGCGATTTTGGCGAATGAGCACATCCAGAGGGCCGTGCTTCGACCCCGCTTCGCGTATCGTTTTCGAAATTACTCTCTTTCAAACCGTTCAAAAGTTATGGGGATATATGCCAATATCAGCCACAGGTCACAAAAAAAAATATTGGGTGAAAAAACTTACATTTTGATGATTTAATGGACGAAAAACTGATCTTTTCCAGCGGATTTTGGTGCACCATGTTGTGATGTGTGTCTGTGAGTGGTATCAATGGGCTGGCACACTGAATGAGGAAATGACAGGCGAAACTGTGAGCTGGACCAATCCAGGTTCGCCCAGCATTTTCTGATTTTTAGTCAGTAAACAGACAACGAGATTGTCAAACACCCCTGCATGTCTCCCGTTGGACTATCCCACATCGAAAAATGTGTTTATTGTGAAAATCCAGCAGGAACAGCCCATTTCACAGTCCATTTTACAATCACACAGACACAAATTATGATTCATATATTTTTATGATTGACAGATACGACATTCATAACTGCTCAAAATTATTCCAAATGGTGTCAAACTGCTTTATTAGGATTATTGAACACTCTTAGTGATAAGAAAAGTGACTATATAGTTAATATCTAGTTATATACTATATCAAATTTGAATACAGCAATGCAACCAAATGCTTCCAAAAATGATAATTTAGCATGCCTTTGCTTGGTTTATGCTGGCCTGCATCACTCAATCAAAGTCAAATCAGTTTTAGAGACTGTAAAACCGGTTGTGCTATGACTGTGGGTATGTCATTGAAATTTTTAGGCTTTATTTCAAGTAATATTTTAGACACAAGTGCTTTTTTTCAGGCGAACCTAAAAACGTTTTCAATTTGAGCTGTGCCATATGTGTATTTGTTATTAACCAGTAACATATACACAATTGTACAGATACCAGCACATCTCACAAGTGTTACCTGTATTATACAATCAAAAAATTATTAAAATAGACCTTGTAGTTGCAGAAATACACTCTCTTTAGTATGGGTATGCAATTTTCGAGCAGAGGCCTAAAAATAGGGGCAGTGTTTAAGAGGTTTTAAAGAGTATATTTTTGGGGGTAATTTACAAAGCTAGTTATTTTGATATCTAAATGTGCGCAAGAATTCATATAAATACATTAAAAACTGTTAATTCAAACAAAGCATAATTTCAAAGACCTCTTAGGTTTGCATTTCACCACGCCAATCACCACTCATCATCAGGTAGAGACAAACTAACCCTCAGCTGTCTAAATGAAAAGGTTTTTGAAAAAGTGATGTTGGAGACAACCCTGCTCCTCCAAATCATGTGGTGAGGAAATATGACCCTGAATACATTCAATCTGGATTCATAAGGCAGTGATGGGCTAGGGTATAAGCAAAATATTGATTGTGGTCATTACAGATAGCCAGACAGCTTAGCAGGAAACAAAACAACATAAAATGAATGTGAAAAATAATCTCATTTCAATTCATCTGTCATGTGAATGCCATTCTGCTTGTTTGTCCTGTAGAGGTGAACCCAGTCTCTCTCCAGTTGGACATGGACAACCTGTTTCAGCTTGACAACCTGGTGCTCAGCTTCAAGGTAGGACAGAGTTTGCAATCACTTCTGGATCACATGAACAGCCCCAGTCTGGTCATTTCTATAATTTCTGTTTTGATGCATCTACTTTTTTTAAATCATTATTTTACAGTTGATGAAGCACATCTCAGTACAAACAGAGCATTTGTGTTTTTACTGTGCAGGGTCCTCGTCCCAGTGCCTTTGTCATAGAGAGGACACTGGATAAAGGCCGGTCGTGGCAGCCCGCCCTCTACTTGGCTACTGACTGTCAAAGAACTTTTCCTGGCATCTCCACAACAACACCGCTAACCCTGGATGACACATACTGCTACACACTGCCCCCTACTGGAGCAGACCCCTACCAAGATCACATAGTAAGCACTTAGGGTCTGCTGTCAGAAAACAACTGCTTTACCCTTTTTCAGTCAATGATTATTGTTCAAAACATTTGTGAAGTAATATCTACATGACGAATCACTTCACTGCTAATACTGTTAAAATTGTGTTAAAATTAGTTCTGGGCAAGTTAATGCGTTATTATCGCATTAACGCATTCATTAATTAACGCCGACAATTATATTATCGCGCGTTAACTGTTTTATTTTTTTATTATTAAGCGGACATTTTTAACACAAAAACCGGGCAGCGAGTGGTGAACAGCTGTATATGTGTGGCGTCACTTCCTTCTGCTGCTGTTCTCCCCCCCACCGGGTGACACGCCCGGTCTGGAACCCCCCTTCACTCCGTCACCGTCGGTCCCTCCTGTCTCTCTCTCACACACACACATGCACACGTGCGTGATCGTCTCATTACAGGATCAAACGTGACAATATCAAAATACATATTGTCGTGTTTTTAAATACGACAATATTTAAAAACACGACGTGAGAAAAAACTGCTCTTAACTGCAACTCTTTATTAGCATAACTTCCTCATGCCGGTTACTGCCATGGTACAGACTACAGGTTCTCTTGCTTCACCTACATTCCCCTGGGTCCTAAGTCCCTCCAGGTACAGCTTCTTACCTGGAGGGACAGTAGGTGAACCTGCGGAAGGATCATTACCGATTGTGCCGGTCTGTATTGGGGAAACCTGGAGGGACCCACCCTACCACCCAAATAACCTTATTTGTTTTAGTGTTTGCAAACCAAATGTTATTGCACTTTTGTTCATATAGCAGTACTTTTAAAATAAAAGTGCGCAATACACTACTTTTGAATTCATTATTGAACTTTGCGCATAACAATGCGATTAATCGCATAAAAATTGTAATCGTTGCCCAGCACCAGTTAAAATTTGTCTTTTTTTGCTGCTTGTGGGCATATATTTCATTTTAAGATACACCGATCCTCTAAAAAATGATCTAATTATTTTAAGTAAAAATCAAAACAACAATTAATCTTTTCTTTTCAACTTTAGTTTTGTCATCAAATCTTTTGTTGGATACTTTAGATGTCATTTTGACCTAATATATACTGAATAATTTGCATATGATGTTTTTTCTGAAACCTGGGTTTTATTTTTTTCAGTTTTGTAATTTAAAAAGTATAAATGCTCTATATTTATCTTTATATATCGATTATTATAATATATCACTTTGAAGACAGACATAATGTATAGTACAGATACACAACACATAACACACATGGCAGTTCGAACCTCTGAGTGAGAATGCATCAACAAAGAGGTTTTGGGAAATAAAAGATTGCAGTGCTGTGCAGGTAAGAGCAAAACATTCTGTGGTGGAGAAAACTGATTTATATACAGTATAACATTGTGTACATTTTTCCTCTCCAGATCCAATTCAGTCCTCTGCGTCAGTATGCTTATGTCCCAGCTACCAAAAGCCAAAAAATAGAAGGTAAGTCTCTGTCCATCATAAATGACTTCATCCAGTTAAAGGTTGGCCACTGATTGACAACTGTCTCACCCACAGATGCGTCTGTGTTAACGGGGCTGAGGGTGAGGTTCACCGAGCTGGGAGATGTGCCACGTGCTCCAGGCAGAGCTCTCAGTAGGTTTTACGCCCTGAAGGAGATGAGGGTGATGGGCAGGTGTATGTGCCACGGACACGCCAACCGATGCCTGCCCGACACCAGCAACAACCTGCCGTCAGACAGCATACAGGTATGTGTGCAGGTGTTGGGGGGGCAGTTGTGGAGTAGTTGATAGATAGACACATGTTTTGCTTTATACAGCTAGTTGTTTCATGCTGCTTCCAGTTTATATCCTAAACTAGGTGTAACCCATCCTGGACCTACAGCGTACTCTGTATTGGACTCAGATATGAGACAGTTATTGGTCTTAGTATTGGAGTCTTGTTGCAAGCAAAAGGACTTTCCAAAATGTCAGTTGCCAGTTGTTACAATGATGGATCTCTGCAAAACTGTCCACAAATCTATTTGTCTATCTATTTACCGGTATCTATTATCTATACTGGTCTACCAGGACATTATTGATCTTCATGTATGCTCAAATTCAGAATCGAAGAAAAAATTCAGCAGAGAACTCTTCAATAGTTGCATGAGAGAGGCAGTACATATATACAAATGCTTGTTAGTTGCATTGGCTCTAGGTGTGCACGTGAGTGTGAATGGTTGTCTGTCTCTATGTGTCAGCCCTGTGATGAAACCTCACCTCTCACCCAATATCATATTGAAACATATTTGTTTGCCGTTTGAACCAAATTTCCTTCCAAACTTCACTTGAAAATGCTTGCTGGGATATCTCGGTGATGTGATACCCAGCTGATCCCAGCCTGAGTGAATCAGCTGACCTTTGATCAAACATCTCTTTATGAGCCTCTCTTCTGTGTCTGTGCAGGTTCACCCTCAGTGTGACTGCCAGCACAACACAGCAGGTGTGAACTGTGAGCGCTGTGCTGACCTCTTCGATGATCTGCCCTGGAGACCTGCGGAGGAGGGCAACGCCCATACCTGCAAACGTAAGACTTCACCCACACCCGTTAAAGATCTCTCTAAACAACGGTGATCAGCATTATGTCATGGTACTCCACAGACTGTAGAAAAAACATGGAGGTAGCATCTGTCAGACAAAATATCTAATGCCAATCCTATTTTCCCCATTGTCAAAATAAATAATATAAGTGGTCTATTATATATGGTCTGGCAACACTTGCTTTTTTATAAGACAGCTGTGCACACATACAATGAAATTGAGTAGTCAAATGTTTAAAAAATGCAGATATCCCTGACTGTTTTGGAGCCTCCATTGTGGCAGAGCTTCACAATAGAGACGTTTCCAAAACTTACCAACAATATTGGCAATCTGATTTATTAGTAAAAAATATATAGTGAAAGCAATGTTTGATTGTTTTTTATATATAAAATGTCCTTGGGATAAATGAAAGAAAGTCACTTTAAGTCAAATGTGTGAATTGATTTAAATCATGACCCATGCCCCCTCCTCAGGCTGTGAGTGTAACAACCACGCCCAGCGCTGCCGTTTTGACCAGGCGGTGTATGAGGCCAGTGGGCTGAGGAGTGGAGGTCTGTGTGAGGGCTGCATGGACCACACCACAGGGCCAAAGTGTGACAAGTGTGCCCCGGGCTACCAGCCAAACCCCCGCAGCCGAATAGACCGCCCCGATGCCTGCATACGTAAGTGGTTCATCTGAAGTTGGGTCCATTAACAATCTAACTGTGGCATGCAAGGTGGAACTTCAAAAAAGTGCAAAGTATTTTGATGTAGATACAATCTTTGATGGATGTTTGTGTTGGTGCCAGGCTGTGTCTGCAGCACTGAGGGGACGGTGAATGGGGGCCGGTGTGACGATAGCACAGGCTCCTGTCTGTGTAAAGTGAATGTTGAAGGTCCCCGCTGTGACCGCTGTAAGAGAGGCTACTACGACCTCAGCCCCTCCAACCCTCTGGGCTGCTCCAGTGAGTTATCTAACACCTCCATCACATCTTACTTTGGAACACCAAAGATTTCTGTTTTTGCTGATCAAGCTAAACTATTACATCTTAGCTTGATCAGGGAAATGTGTTCCCCGCATGCTCCTAGATGTTAAATACATACACCAGTACCCCGGGGCATGTAGGTCACTGATCCTTCTGTGGTGAAAGTGGACTGAGTAAAATGTCATATTAAAGTTGATCTTTATGTGCTTTTGAAGATTTGGTTTTGATGTTTTTAAAGGAACAGTGTGTAGCATTTAGGGGCTTTATCTGCAAAAATGTTATCTCTGTCTTCTTTATAGTATAATCACCTGAAAATAAGAATCGTTGTGTTAAACATACAGAGCAGGTCTTCTTCACAGAGTCCACTACGTTGCTTCCAGGTGGCAATTTCCAGGTTTTAAAAGTGAAGCCAATGCTTCATGTGTTAAAGCTGCATTCTCTATAATGTCCATCAGGGGGCGACTCTTCTAGTTGTATAGAAGTCGATGAGAAAATAACTCTACTTCTCACTTGATTTATCACCTCGGTAAACTTTGTGAACATGATTTTATGGGTCCGTGCATGAAGAATAATTAATTTGCCATCGTTCACGTTGTACAATGAACAATAGTGACTTTTATGCGGTGGAAAGTCATGATGTTAGCACTCTATACACAGCCCAGAGGATGAATTCTACATTGTGTACAGACCTTTTATGGCAGCGGTATTCAATTCAAATTCAACGAGGTCCAGTTAGAGAGAATTTCCTCATCCAAAAGTCCTGTTTAACTTGCGCTATGATTTAGTTTCATATATATTGGAGTAGCCAGCAGTTGTATTCACGCCTGTACATAGTCAACAACTGACTGTGAAATCAAATAAAGAAAGTTGAATTGTACAATATCTATAATATTTATTGTCAGCTTTCAAATTGAACTGGAGGAATTTTAAATGATACATAATCTGACAATAAATCAATGTTCTTATCTTACTTCAAGTAAAATAAGGGCTGTATTTAAGTACTTCATTTTAGAAAAATGTATTTCACTGAATTGCCCTGCAGCTTTAAATTCAGTTCATTCAGGGAGAAGTGATGTCAACCAAGAAAACATTGTATTTTTCTCATCTTCTAAAAAGAGACATTAGTGAGCATGGACTTTCTCTGTGGTTATTAAACCACTTGTTTCAGCTCTATTCCTCTCTGTTAACATCATTGTTGGACAGTGAATTCATGTGTTAGGATTCTGATCATATTGGGCTCTTATGATTGTTTTTTGTTATGTAGATACACACACACAGTCTTCAACTGTGGACCCGCTATTTCCCCCTAAAGATGTGTCAGTGTCAAAAGATTTGTGTCTTTTTAATAATCTTTAACAATCTTTTTTTTTAATAAGTTTTTAATAATCCTCATGTTCTCTGAACATATGAGACATACTGGTGTTAAACTGTCCGTGGGATGATTTACAATGCATGTAACTGGTCGGTGTGATTCCCGGACCACTGAACGAGTGCTGTAAAGGCTGGAAAAGCTGCTCCGGTTAAAACAGAAGCGATCCGTCAAAATGTAATAATTTTCAATTATCTATTGGTTGTAGGTCCAGGGTCCAGATACATTGGCGTCTGGGTCCGGATCCACCTATTAGTGACCCCTGGTTTATGGTCTCAATCTCTAGTTTCAAGTCTTCAATACAGCATGATGTTCATTCAGTAAATTATGGTCGAGTCAGAGTCAAACAGACCATAAAGCAGGGAATGCTTTAGGGCGGGGCTACCTTGTGATTGACAGGTTGTTAGCACAGCGTTGTCCAGTCTGGGAGTTATCAGTTTGTGAAAGTTAATTGTAATTGCTTTGGTCGCCCTACACACTGGCCCTTTAATTCCTAAAATTCAAGTAATTCTATGTGAGACCTTTCTGTGTCTCCGTACTGGACCTTTCTCTACACTACCACTGTTACTGTCATTAATAACATAGTTATGCATACTTGTGTGGAATCTGAAGTGTCTGTGTCCGGTTCATCTTCCTAACTCTGATGTTACCCCTGCTGTCCAGAGTGCTCCTGTTCTCCAGACGGGTCCCTGTCAAATATTTGTGACCCAATTACCGGCCAGTGTCCCTGTCGCTCCCACTTCCACGGCGTGAACTGTGAAGTGTGTTCAAAAGGCTACTGGAAACCATCCTTGTCAGGACGCTGCCAACCCTGCGGCTGTGACCCCACCAGGTCATACAGTGATACCTGTGACCAGGTATGACCTCGACCCAGAAAGCGTGCTGGAATATTTTACTCAAGGACAAGTCAAATTTCTTCGAATAGATTATTAAAATGATGAAAAATAGAATGAGGCAAAAACGTACTTCGATGAAAGTAAACTGTTACTTCCATGTTTCCAGGTGACAGGTCAGTGTCAGTGCAGACCAGACTTTGGAGGCCTGACATGTACCGAGTGTCCAGAGAACGCATACGGAGACCCTCTCATAGGCTGCCGATGTGAGTCAGCTCTCTCTGATTACTCCGTTTATTGTTGGATTGGTGGGATGCAATACCTTTACCTCCACTGGAGGTCGTAGTTTAGTTTGCTGTCTCAGACATGCTAAAGAAAAATTGACCTTGTGTAATTTTTATCATGTGGTTTATGAATTTGGTATGTACAATTGAACCTGGTTTGTAAATACCACAGGTTCACACACAAATCCCAGTTTAGCACAGTCTATTGACATCTCATTAAACCTGTTTGAACCAGTTGCATTCACAGGATACCTCTATTATGACCCCAGTCTGCTGCATGGTGATTTCATTCAACTCTAAAGTGGGCCTCTTTATAAGTACTGTAATTGGGTAATTGGACATTCATTTCAGCGATAAATGAAAAAATAAACCGAAAATGTCATCACTAAGATTACAGGGGTTTTTTTTAAGTATAAATACTTGTTAATTGCTTTGTTAATTGTCCTTTTTCTCCCTTTTTAAGTAAATTAATTAGACTCAAAATACAAGCGTATGGATGTGGAGAGAGAGAAAGAGTCTGTAATTATTACAGCTGAAGATTGGCAGGAAAAGGACAGAGAGAAAGAGAAAGAGGGGGGAGGACATGCAGCAAATTCTAAAAGTGACCTATAGGATGGACAACAAATGTGTAAAAAAAAGTTGTATCAGTCATATGTTGATCCACAGTTGGCAGGTTAATGTTACAAATGTCTCTTGGCCCTAGTTTAGATTTATTTTCTACTCATCTTCTCGTCTCTTCCTCCACAGCGTGCCGCTGTGATGCTGAAGGAACACTTCCAGAAGTTTGTGACAAGCAGACGGGAGCCTGTTTGTGTCAGCCCGGGGTCACTGGAACTCGCTGTGACTCCTGCAATCGAGGACACTGTGACTCCTTCCCTGGCTGCGAGACATGTCCCTCCTGCTTCTTCACCCTGGACGCCCAAAGACAGAACCTCAGCCTCGCTCTGGAGCGACTGTCCCTCAGATTACCTTCTCATCCTGTAGGTGATGGGGATCTTGGGAACTTCGGACCTCGCATCCGCGTCCTGCAGACCAGCCTGACCCTGATCCAGAACTCCATCTCCCTTCCACCCAGTGCTGCTATACAGATCAATGATACTCTGTCCCAACTGGACAAGCTGAGGTGAGGGGCTGAAATTAAAAACACTAATCATCTTCATAAGCCTCCCATCATTGTCGTTGAAATGTTTTCTGATATTCATGAATGTTATTGTCTTCTCCCTATTCTTGGATGGAAACTAGCTAATTTAGAGTTTTTTTCTCTCAATGATGCCTAATTGAACACAGGGACCAGGTGGACAAGATTAACAATGACCTTTCACCCCTGGAGAAAGCTCCTGGTCTGGACTCAGAGCTGATCAGACTGCAGGCTCTGCTAGACCGTCTTACTCTGGACTACAAAGCCAAGAATGATGCAAAAGACAACTCTGTCAGTCAAAACAATTCAGGTCAGAGAGAAAAACACACCAATCACTGCTACACACTGACTTTTAGTGATGGATCATTGATTGCAACTGTTACTTTGGTGCATCACCTTCAAGTAGCATCACCCTCAAGTACCTCTAAATTTTAAGTCTTATTAGAAATATATATATATTTCTAATAAGACAAAATATGGTGCAAGCACACATTAGAGACCCACTGACACATCTTTAGGGGGAGACAGCGGGTCCACAGTAGAAGACACATTAAAGTGGTGTAAATCGTTTGAAAGAAGTGAACCTGATGATTCATTTTAGATACTTCTCAGCAGTGTGTGTAAAATTGTTATGTCATAAATCTGTAATTAATATTGTGTTTCTATTAAAATGTTGATAGTCCAATACAATACAAAAGACACAGTTGCAAGGATCACTTGCATCGGAATAGTCACGCTGCATACAAAAAGGAATATACAAAAAACCTTAAATAACTCACTAAGAATAAGGAAAAACAAAGAAGCAAGCTCCAATCAAAATCCAGAAACAGGCTGTGGTAAATCACTCGGAACAAACAAACGCTGGAGTGCTAGTCTTGTGCAACGAACTGAGAATATCTGGCAAATGGGTAGTGAACAGCGGTCTAAGTACTGGGAGGTCTGATGAGCTAATGGAACACAGGTGAGCAACAAAACTGGCGGAAAACTAAACAATGGCAGGAAATGAAGCAATCTAGGAAACACGGGCAAATGAATACAAAATAAAACAGGAAGTGAAATTAACAAGAGTCCATACAAGTCGTCACAATAGAGTGTAAAAGGTCTGAGAACATTATGATGGAAGTATGATGACATACCTAGCTCAATTATGTCTCATACATTTTGGGGCTTATACCATTTGTTACACAGATTTGGTGCTAAATTTTACACTTTTGACCACTTCAAAATTGATAAGAAATTACCACATTAAAACATCAAGAGCTCATCAAGAGCACCATTGAGAAAATCCAAGCTGTGATTTGGTATAAAAAACTTTTGATATTTGGAGATTTCTGCAAGAAGGGCATTTTTTGGCAAGCACTTCTCAGAAACCTCCTTATTGTCAACATAGTTGATGAGAACAGTGTTCATCCTCTGAATGCCCCAGGTTTCAAGTTTGTAGTTATAAAGTTTTATGAGGCTGTGATTATCCTAGAGGTCACAACAGGTTGGTTTATACAGAATAACATAATCACACATGAATACAAATGAGCTCATTAGATCCACAAGAGTCTCAGGTTTTCAGTGAAATCTAATTTATGCAGTTCCAAGACCGTTTAAGGATTGATGCAGAAATATTCAAATACACTATTTTTAAATTGGGCATTAATAACACATTTATTCTGCATGCAAATAACTGCCCCAGAGTGCATGTGATTATCATTAAGTGGAAATGTCTGTAAAGGACAGATCTTGACTATGTTTCTCAAAGAGACCTTCTGAAATGGTGTCATGATAAAATATACTCATGTTGAGTTTTTCTGTCTCATTCAGGATCGTTATCTGCCATCAAGAACGCCTACGATGAGTCCACAGATGCAGCTAAGAAAGTCGATGCCAGCGGAAAGCCGCTGAAGGAGTCAGCTGATATTAGAGAAGATACTAAGGACCTCCAAAACAAAGTACAGCCAGGCAACACCAGAGACCTGGACAAACTGGACCAGAGCATGGCCTCCCGACCCAATCTCACTCCTGTTGCCAAACAGGTAACTGCCAGGCCTCAGTTCTCCGACCTGATGCTGCAACATATCATTTATCAGGGAGATTATAGTGTCTTATGTGGCAGGATGAAAACTACAGCTTTGAAATGTGTTTCAGACACAAACATCTCCTGGATGTAATTTGTTGGGATAGGTTCATATTTAGATACTATTGCAAATGATTGAGAATTGTATCAACCCCTGATATCTAATGATTATTTTGTTAAATTGGACCCTAGCTTGTGTATGTCCTCTTTAAATATCCATCTGTGACTTTTTCTCCAGGTCTGTGGCAGTGTTCGCTTAGAGCCCTGCACCCCTCTGCAGTGTGCGGGCGGAGATCTGTGTCCACCGGACGGAAGCCCACCTTGTGAGAAGGGTGAGGTGTGTGTGGGCGCCCTGCCTCTGAGCAAGAGGGCTGACGCTGATGCCAAGGATGTGAAAGACCGGCTGGACAAGCTCACAGGGAAGATCACAGATGCTGTGGAGAAGGTACACACATGCTGTGATCTCTTTTGACTCCTATTTTTTATGCTTTCAGAACAGTACAGGGTATTCTCAAACTATGAAAACAAAATAGAGCTCTGAAACAATTCCTTACAGCTCCAGCAAACACAGGAGACAACCAACCAGGTGAGACAGTCTACAGAGAAGCTGTCCAATAAGATAAAGCAGGCCAGAGACGAGCTAGAAGACGACTTGAAAGAGACGCGCGACGTTGTGAAGGAGCTCAAAGATTTCCTGTCAGGTAAAGATGGTGCTCTGCTGAGGGGACTGATAAATGAAAGGAAGGTTCACTTGGTTCCAGTAAAAATGGCTGATTTTAAATGGATTCATGAGAATCTTATCTTTGTATTATGTCTTTTCCTTTTACTGTGTTATTGTCTTGTCCTTGTTGACCTGCCAAGGGACTGCAGATGCAAATTAGCTGAAGCTACATTCTGGTACAGTGCATCGAATGGTGACATTTATGTTTAAATTGTACATGGTCCCTTTTAATTAAAGAAAAAAGAAAAAAAGTGACACCATGGTTGTTCCTTTGCCATTTGGCCTCCAACTTTTCCTGTTTCTGTCTGCAGACCCGTCCTCCAACCTAACCCACATCCAGGAGGTGAGCGACTGGATTCTGAAAGCCAAACTGCCTCTCAGCTTGGCAGCTCTGAAGAGGAAGCTGGATGAGCTGAAGAATCTGGCGGCAAGTTTACCAGATAGCACGTCCGTGTTGAAGGAGTCCGAGCCGCAGCTGGACACAGCCAGGAAACAGCTACAGGAGGCCCAAGACGCGAGGTGGGCCTTCACACTCCAGGACCGGTTTTCTGTCACTGATGCTTTATGCATGTTTGTCTCAGATAATTATCAGTGTTGGGAACGTAAAGGAGCGTGTTTGGGTTATCAGCATTTAAGAAACTGAATTCTTGACATCAATAGAATTATTGATGTATGTAACAATTATTAATGATTATTAATAACAACGGGGCACCACCCTGCGAACAGGGACCAATAACCAAACGATAAAACTAAGTCTCATAATTAGTAGTCACTCATAATGTCAATAGTCTGCGTATGACTATACATTCAGTGACAGTGAAGGTTTTAAGTTTAAGTCTTATCAAATACATATGCACAAGTAATCACAGACGACTGATCCTTAAAGTATAACAGAGTTTATTAAATCAAAATAATAAATGATCAAATCAATTAATATTGCAACCAACAAACGTTATCATACAATTTTATATGCCTAAACTAAAGAATGAATAAAATGGATGAGGGTGTATGTCTGTGTGTGTGTGTGTGTGTGTGTGTGTGTGTGTGTGTGTGTGTGTGTGTGTGTGTGTGTGTGTGTGTGTGTGTGTGTGTAAAGAAAGGGGAGTCTTAAAGCTACGGCTAAAGACTACAAAGATGGCGGCGTCAAGTGACGTGGCCAAAAGGGGAGGGGCCTTAAGATACTACAGCTAAACTACCACCAGATGGCGGAGTCGAGTGACTCGGACAAATTGGCGGTGAGACTGCTGTATGTAATCACGTGTGCCGATGCACACGTGTGTTGTGAGGCGATCGTTTGAACGGGGTTTCCCCCAGGGGCAGAGATAGGAGCTGTGTGTGTGTGTGTGTGTGCGTGTTACGTGAGAGGAGGAAGAAAAGGAAAAAGGAGCGAGAACGCGACGTGAATCACACTTCGGCGTGCGATGTTGTAGGGAGCCTGAGTTTGCTGGTTCTATCACGCATAAGTATGCCGCTGTCGTCTTTGAACTGCCGGTAACATATGCCGTGATAAGCCACGACCCTCAGCTCACTCACAGAGTCGAGTTAATGAAGAGAGAACTTCCACACGGAGTGGAATACAATGAATGAAAATAATCCCCAAATAAACAGTCATAGCAGTTCATACACAAATACAGCGGAGCTTCTCTGGTCCGTAATGATTGCGTAAATACCTCTGTATAATGCGACAGTGTCTTAACACAAACAGAATACGGGGATGTACCATAGAGCGGGTCTTATGATCCGCGAGGTGTTGCGCAATACCTCGATATCACGCGACAGTAACTTAAACACACAAACACACAGGAATATCAACATATAAATGAATGGCTTGAATTAAATTTAAGTTAATTTAAGCTAAGCTACGCCCAGATACCATGAACCTTACTTGTCGATGCTTCGTTGCAACGTTGAAGTGTTTGTGGGGAAGTTGTCCTTTTTCCTCGTCAGGAAGGGGCAGGGGGAGCTTGCAGCGCGGCCTTGCAGCGGGCGCTGTGTCTCGCACGGCTTTTGCTGGTGCGGCTTCGGTCCATTGGCGTGGCTCTGGAGCAAACGCAGATGTGATCTCTCCTCGCTGCAGGGAGGAGGATCGTTTAACTTCGGCTAAGACGGCGTGGTCCGTCCGTCTTTCCGGTAATCGTCGGAGAAGGAGGGAGGCTTCGTCGTGCTCCTTCGCCGGGTTGTGTGCACAAAAAGAAAAAGAAAAGCAAAAAGCGGAAAAGGGATCGCTGAAGCGGATTCGTTATCGTGGGCTGAGTGGGCCTTTATTCAGCGTGGAACACTGTCGTTTCGACCAGCGAAGTGGCTTGTGACCTGTCAGGGTTTGAGGAGGGGAGAAGGCCGTTGCTTCCTCGTGGCCTGCGTGGCCAGCGTCGCGCTGGCGGGGAAAGCTGGATCTTCATATGTCCAAGGACGGGTCCCAGGGCGAAGAGAGCGTTATGTGTGCTCCCTGTTCGACGGAGGTCGAAGGGAAAAAGCAATGAGGTGTGAGTTGCAGGCAGTTTTGTTGGACAGTGGTTGAACCACAGGGGTCCTGGGGTCTCTTGGCCTTCGGCCAATGAGATTGCAGCGGTGCATTCAGGTGACTTCAGGAACCATAGTTTTTTTGGGGGGGGGGGGAATTCACACCCTAGTGTGAAATTCCTTCAGAGGAGGTTTGCTCTCATCAAACTACAAATCAGGATGAAACCTTTGCTTGAAAAAGGGAAGGCCTGATTCTCTTTGTTCACAGCACATGTTGAAGCCATATGGTCAGACCCCAACATCAGCTTTGCACATTAACAGCATTTGAAACAGCCAGGGTAGCAAAACTAGTGTTTCTATAAATCCCAGGGTGAATAGTAAAATAATTCTGGGCATTACAGATACATCTCAATTCTTCAGTACACTCACACACTTTTTATAATAGATTTTATAATATGATATTTTTCCAGACATTTATTATCAGGAATAGACTTTGAGTTTATGTTTTTTTTGGAGGTGTATGGTGCGCTCCGTCAGCCTTTCTCTCCTCTTGACGATGACACATCTGTGATGTCTCTGTCGTGATGATAAAGGTCCAAATTATGTTAAAGATGTTTTTCTCTGGCTGCACATCCACAGGGATACAGCACTGGGAGTAAAAGCTGATGTGAACAGGTTGCTGGCAGGCTTCAACTCAGTGGAGGGCTCCCTCTCTGACCTGGAGGACAAATTGCAGAACAGCATGGATCTCATAGACAACTTGAACAACAACCTGACTGAGGTAGGAAGCATGGATACATCAGGCGATGGAAAACACAGTGGTCCATTCCTTCATATTTAAGCTGCTTGCCAAGCATTACTGAGCTGTCGTGGTTCTCCTCATGCAGGCCAAAAACCAGCTTAGCCCAGCTGAGAAGGCTCTGGATGATGTATCAAAACTGATAAAGCCAATGAAGCCTCAGCTGGACGAGCTCAAAGACCTGCTGCAGGATGGAGGCCTGTTGGCCCAGGATGCTCAGGATAATGCAGACAATGCTGATGATGAAGCAGCTGCTGCAAATAAGGTGGGAGACCTGCTGTACTAGTTTGAAATATGAACATTTACTTTAACAAGGAGCCAATTTAGATTGATTATAGCTGTTGGTATTCTTCAGTGTCTTATACTGCAATGTAAAGTTACAAGAACTAGTAAATTAATATACATATACAATAAATATTTAAATAGCTGAACGTTTAAGACTGGTGAATTATGTTTATGATTGAATATAAAGGACAGTAAGTCATGTCCTTTTTGCAGCGTATTTCAATTGCAAATATCTGCAAGTAACTGAAAGTGTCCTGGAAAACGATTTGTTCAAACATCTCAACTCATCTCAACTCTATTGAAGTTGCTTGATAGAGGCAGAGATTTAAAATAGTGTGTGTGTGTGTGTGTGTGTGTGTGTGTGTGTGTGTGTGTGTGTGTGTGTGTGTGTGTGTGTGTGTGTGTGTGTGTGTGTGTGTGTGTGTGTGTGTGTGTGTGTGTGTGTGTGCGTGCGTGCGTGCGTGTGTGTGTGTTTGTAGGACCTGTTGTCTTTGGAGAAGCAACTGGATCGTCTTAAAGACGAGGCTCCAGCCAGTGGGTCAGGTGGAGTGGCGGCGCCATTGGGGGATCGACTGGCAAAGCTGCAGAAGGATGCTGGAGTTCTGGCCAACACCACTGACAACATGATGAAGGCTCTGGAAGGTAATAGAGCAAAACCACACTCGATGAATTCCATTGACTGTCTAATGAGAAGGCTTCATAAATAAGTGTTCTTGTTAGGAGCACTAAAAGAAGGCAGAGGAACCTGATTTCTTCACAAATTATCTGAGTCATGTAATACTGTCAGGATAGTCAGTCTGAGCAAATATGATAAAAAAAAGTAATTTTTATTTAGCACAGAGGAGGTGACCTTTGTGACATCAGCTGGAGCAATAGTCATGTGACAGGATGATCGGTGTCTTCGTTAAATACCAGCTCACTCCATTGTCTGATCTTTTCCCAGGTAAAGCAGATTCCCTCCGGGGGCTGAAGGACGAGTTCGAAACGAAGTCTGCAACGCTTGAAGGACTTGAGGATGAGCTTCGAGGATATTTGAAAACACTTCGAGGAAAAGCCAACGACCTCAGCACCTGCATAGGTTGAAAGTCCCTGAGCCGCTGTCTCCGAGCAGAGCAGCGTCTACTACTGCTGTCACTGCAACATTTCATACCAGTCTCCCACACCATTCACTCCTTCTACTGGAAGAAAAACTCTACTCACTTTACTAAAGAGGGAATTCTGTCCTCTTCTCCAGCAGTTGTCAAAGAATTGTGGGAGATGTAGGAAGTTATAATCTGGGGTTGAAGAGAGAGGGGTTCAGAGTGGAACTACTCTCAGCCCAGTCTCCAGGAAAAAAAAGTTGTCATTGTATGTTTCTGCAAATACATTGAATGTCAATGTTTGTTTTTGCATTTGGTCAGAGCAAGTGAGCAAGTACATCTTCTATATAAGTATATGCAAGTCTATATAAGTATATGTTCTATACATTATACCACGTAACTACGTGGTATAATGTATAGAACATAACAAGAGAGAAAGTCTGTTAAGGGTGCGTGGAAGGGGTGGTGGATGAACAAACATGTTTGTGTCCTGTGTGAAACCAAAAGTAAAACCTTGACTTCACGCTTGTAATGTAATGTAGGAAAGTCTGATAAAAGCTGTTTTTTATGTACGCTAGTTACAATAATACGTAACATTACATTATTAGTTTAACACAAACCATATTTTTGTAGCCTTAACCAAGTAGTTTTATTTCCTAAACCTAACCAATGTTTCATAATGTTAACCAGGTGACATTGTGCGTTTCAGCAAGCGCGATACAGTGCTGACAAGAAACCTATTTCTAAATCCTATTTTTGGTTCAGAAACATCCACATTCAACATATCCCGTGATTTGCAGAAACGTACAATTCCAACATCTTTTTTGGTGACTGCGTTGTTTCTCCTTGTCATAAAAGAACTCCTGGAATATATTGAAAGTTAAAAGGGGGGCTGCTGTAGGTTACATTTACAATCAGAAATCCACAATGTGTGTAAATACCTTTTGAATGTACCAATATATACATATATATATATATATATATATATATATATATATGTATATATATATATATATATATATATATATATATATACATTCATACATACTGTATATAAATATTTACATACATATATACATACATTCATATATACAGTATATATGATAGAATATCATCAATATTTGACAAGTGACATCGTGATTTTGTCAATATAAGCATTATAGAAAAAGACCACAGCTTCTGACTTTCTGACAGCAAAGAGAAAACACAAACTTTTATTTGTCAGCAGCAATACACTCCACTGCATTGCACCACAATTATTGTGTTTTTCACAGCTGAAAAATGGTTGAATTAAAAAAGTTACATTATTTATTGTCTGTTTTTTATCCGTTGTTTGTGCAGGATTCACAGTATTGAAATAAAAGCCTGTTAATACTTTGTAAGCTTCATTGGAGATCCATTCAACACAAGAAGCATGACGAGTAATTACTACATACTTGCTGAGAAAATAATACAAAAAGAAACAAATATGTTACTACATTTGTGAACTCAGAATCCTCTATGCAGGGATTCCCAAAGTGGGGTGCGCGCACCCCTGGGGGTGCTCGAGCTGCCTCTAGGGGTGCGCGAGAGGAAAAGTGTAATGGCGGTCTGATGGTGTAATAATATTAAATATAAAAAAAAAAATGTAATTTTAATTTAAAAACTCTGAAGCTATCAGTCGTAAAAGAGGAGAGGGACAGAGAGAGAGAGAGGAATCGGAGGCGAGGGGAACGGAGAGGTGCAGCACAGACAAATCGGGAGCACATCGGCCCATCGCGGAGTCAAGGTGAAAAAAGAGGAAACGAGAGTGAGCATCAGACTGGGAAAAAAAGAGGAAATATGATGAAAAGTATCTGTGTCTGGGCTTCACTTGGATTGGCAACGCAGATTCCCCAAAGCCACAGTGCGTGGTGTGCAGTGAGGTTCTGGCTAACAGTCTGAAGCTCTTATTTACGTCACCACCTGAACACCAAGCATGCCAGTGCAAGTCAAAAGCCCCTTACATATTTTAAATCGAAATTGGAGGAGTTACAAAACAGCCAAAAACAACTGCAGTCTCATTCATGTGTTGGTCTATAAATGACGCACTACGGGCTTCATATCTGGTTACAGAATAGCGAGAAAGGGGCTACCGCACACAATCGCCGAAGACGTGAGCTCGCCAGCTGCCAGAGAGATGGTGGAATGTATGATTGGGGAGAAAGAAGCAAAAAAGTTGGACATGATCCCGGTGTCCAACAACACTGTGTCGCCGCATCGATGCTTTGTCCGAAGACATCCTGGCTACATTAGTCGCTCATTAATTGTAAATTAAATGTGATAATCTGCCTCTGAGCCTGTGCGTGTGTCCTCGCATCCGTATTGCTCTTTAAAAGTGACGCCTTGTGTCACTGAAAGTTATTGAAACTTTGTTGTAGTGTTTCAGGGTGTTTTCACACCTTCAGTTCGTTTGCTTTGTTGCAGTTGCTCCTTTGTTCGGTTTGTGTTCACACTGCAACATTTAACAGCGGACTAAATCTTGTAAACAAATGCCACGCGCGAGCAAACTGTTCTCTCATTGGTCCGATTCTTATGCGGCTATGAAGGCTTAAAAGGCTCTGTTGCTTCTTTTTTTTTTTTTTTATTAAGGGGGGGGGGGTGCGCGAACCCGGTCGGGATGTAGAAGGGGGTGCGTGGCCTAAAAAGTTTGGGAACCGCTGCTCTATGGCATCATTAGTGTTGACAGCATCTTTACACCAGCTTGTGGCACTTGATGAGCACAAGAGAGCAGCTTATGTATATGTCACAGAAAACACTGGGAGTCAATGACTCCACCTCCATGACGCCAAAGTAAATTTTAATCTCATGAACAATAACAACCATCCTTCATCTTGGTGTAATACATCTTGGTGTAATAATACATGTCCATAATACATGTCCAAAAATCTTCAGTCAGGTTCAACAGTCCAAACACTACAGTTAAAGGTGCATTCCCTGATTTGGTTATAGTCTCCAGTGGTGAATACCGGTATACATTCCGTGTCTTTAAAAAGTTTTAAAAAGCTTATCAGCTTTATAAAAACCTATACGCCATCGGAATTCAAGGTACAGCCATGTCAGTCAAATACGATGAAAACATTCAAAAGCTTTCACATTGCATATGTACCCTAAATCTATTCAAAACAAATACATTTGAATGGTATTTAGTGACATGTTGACAATAGATAGAAGTGAATAAATGTCATTAGTGTGACACAGTTTATATGAATCAATGAATTCCTGTTTAATGTGGTGTTAATTACAGATATGCAGTCATTCCATGTTAAAGTGTTTTTATAGTGCAGATATGTTTTTATGTGTGTGTCTGTCGATGTGTTCTGCAGCAGAGAACCACAGCAGACATGAAAAAGCTGAGTAGCAGATGTGTCAACACCTTCATATCCAGAGGGATGCCAGTGAGCGTCGTCAACTCAAGAGACAAACTAAAAAATAGAGAGATTTTTGAAAATGTGTTATCAATTAGATGCAAGTCTGAGTCAGCAATTTGTATCGCCAACATCTAAATTCTGACTGAGAGAGATGACACTTTACCTGCATGAGATTCATCGCTGGTTAGTCACATGACAGAACACACTCCAGACTGAAGCGGCTGGTCCTTCCTCTGAGACACAGCATCCATGCTGTGACACATCACACACAACCAGAATTATAGACACACACACATAAACGCACAAAATACAACTGTCAAAATATCTCAACATATAAACAGACTTGAAAAGAATTTGAACAATAATTATATAATGTCAGCACAGTTCTCTTCAACATTATTCAACCTCTATGACAGTAAAACAACTCATACTGGAGGTATATTATCCACTGCATTTAACAAAAATACAAATAATATGAAAATAATATAACCTCTTTATTTACTCTAATATTTCTTGATAAACACTCAGAACCACTGGGCTAGGCGTTACATCTATAGATTGAAGAGTGTTTTTTTTACCAAAAGGTAATGTTTGTGGAATTGTTATACTATAGGCAATTCAATATCGCATACCTCTGACACAGAGTAATAATTACCTCAAGGCTCTATTCTAGGATCTAATTTACATAACTTATCTCCAAAATGCAACAGATAAAATATTGCCAATACTTTTCACAGATAATATTAATCTCATAGTTTCACCATGAAATAGGCATATTTATGTCGAAATAAAAAATATATATGGAGAAATATTGTCATAGACTTTTTTCTCAGAATTCTGGTAAAGTTGCCCGATTTTCTAGCAGCTGGAGCAGGGCGGTAGCTCTCACCTCTCAGATGGCCTGAAAGGAGTGTCAATCTCTGAAAGGAAGTTATTGACCTCTCTTGATCCATCAACAGTGAGGGCGTTGCCAGGCTCACTGTGACCGGCTCTCAGTGGTGGACAGAGACATCTGCCAGACTCAGGACTACTGCAGGATATATGATTGGCTGCATGAAGCAGATTCCCGTTTGGGTCGAGGGCATCAGCCCCATGGTGGCATGGTCCCAGCGCCTCCTCGTCATTCTGGGAGGCCTGTACTATGATGTTGGGCATGAGGTGTGAGGGGGACGGCTCAGTGAGGGATGACTGTAGTTTCTTCATGTGGTGGATTACTGAGGCTGCGTTGAAGACTTGCTGTTGAAAATGCCCATACAAAGGAAGAGGGTTATAATGGTGCTGCCTACGTACATGACACTTCTGTCTTGAATCAGTAAGGACAACCTGTCATGAACATGTCATGGTTGGCTTTATATAAAAAGTGACTGTGTCACTAATCATTGACTTGACCTCAATTCAATTGGTACAGTTTGTAAACAGTTTGTAGACTCAAGTTAAATAGGGTAAAACATGTAACTAATAGATATCATCATCAAACATCCCCTGTTGATTTATTACATTGAGACAATTATTTCTTATATTAAGTTTTCTGAAAATGTATGTTTGAATATGCAAATGATGCATTGTCTTTTAAAATATGCAAACCGAAATGTGAACATTGAATGAAGCTTGGTTCAAAATTAACAGATATCAACTGACATCAGCCATATAAAAAATTAATTTTTTCCATGTTTTTAGTAATACAATGTTGTATAAATCATCTTATGAATGATATATGAACAAATCCCTCTGTAAAACCCTTCAGAACACAGAGAGGAATGAAACTGGAAAGTTTGGTGTATGTAAGAACTACTGAAGTGGAGACTTCTGGCTCAGAAATTTTGAGAAAACGGCCTTTTAAAGATATACATTTTGAAGACACTAAAGGTGAGTGAGTAAAAACATTAGACATCAACGTGAAACTTCCCCAGTTGATTATTTACATTCAGACAATTTTTTCTGAAATGTTATGTCTAAATTTGCAACTGAGGCATTCGCTAATGCTATCTTGTTAAGGAAGCAAAGTCCCAAACTCACAAAAATGCAAAATAATCCACCTTGACACTTGTCAATCGGCTCAATATGTTTCAAATGCTCATGTTTAGTTAAAATATGGCTGCATACACTGTATTTGTTTGTATGTTGCGTGGTTAGCTCAGCTTATGTTGGTTGCCCATAAAAGCAAATGTGGTTGCAATATAAAGTAGTCCATGAGCCGACAGCAGTGTCTCTTACCTTCCATTTGGATTTGGAAAAGCTTCTCTCCAGCTGTTCACAGACAGACTGATAAATGTCCAGGTCTTTAGCTGTGTTTTCAGCAATCCTGCAATCAAGTCACTGACATTAGTTCATTTGGAAAAAAAAAGACGTGCATGTGTGTGTGTGTGTGTGTGTGTGTGTGTGTGCATGTGTGTGTGTGCGCGTGTGCAACAAGAGAAAGGACTCACCATGGGTGTCTGAGTGCCTGCTCGGTGAGGAAGCGTTTCGTAGGGTTTTTCTCCATCATATTCCTGATGAAGTCTTTGGCTGTTGAGACATGGCATGCTCATCTGTTAGTGTCTGATTACAATGCAGCAACTGCTGCTGCAAGCATACAATAATACACATAATTCCTATTAATTCCTATTTATAATCTAAATTTGCATTATTATGCAATTTGAACTTTCAGGCTGCAACAAGAGACGGCAACAACAGAGCACCTGTGACTCTCCTCTAACTCAACTTGTTAAAATAAATTGTATTTATATATGACACTTATAATCTGACTGCATTTGATCGAACCGTTGACCTTCTGATTCCCAGACAACCCTCTTAACCCAGTGAACCACGGTCGCCCCATGCTGAGGGTAGTTGCAGAACGAATCTCATGCTTGTGTGTTTAAGGGATGTTGAGGCTTGGATAACAGCTGGTGTATAAAGGAGACTTTATTGTTGTATGGTGTTGTGTATTGTTGTACTTCAACATAATATGTTCAGCTTTGAAAGCTTCATAGGTTATTCCAACCTAAAGCTTATTTTTAAATGCCTACATGGTCATGCTCCTTCCCTGCTTAATGAATTTGTTACAAGACACCAGCACACCAGCAGAGTGAACACACGGGCCTCAGTAAACGGGAACTGTTGCATTGCATTACGCAAAACCTCATTTGGACAATCAGTCTTCTCTGTTAAAGGAGCAAAACTATGGCACTGTGTACCAACTGAGTTGAAAATGCAACACAATTTGAATGTGTGGATGAGATGACCTTCTGAAATTTTAGTTTAGTTTAAAGTTCTTACAAAAGTCAAGTCATCGACAACAATAAAATAATATTTATATTGCTTCTTCACACCTTACATGGCATTTACTTTTGCAAATGAATTACTTATCAATTTATTAGTTTGCACTGTCCCAGTGTTTCCAGCCATTTTTATGTGTTAGTCGTTCTGCAGGAGTGGAGGTAGGTGACACCACTATGCTGATACTTATGCTTCACAACTGGAAGTAGAATAAGAAAGGAAAGCATATCCTGCAATGTATAGTTTATGGTTTATGTACTGTTTTAAAATACCGAATCTATTTATTTTTTCTCCTACATTTACTCATTAGGTTATAAGGACGTCTGACATGTTTCTTAATGCAAGCTCTCTGAATCCCTCAGGCGAGCGAGAACTGTCCTTGCCCATTTAGTATCTTTAGCTCAATTATATCTGCTCTAATGCAAACAGGTCAAACCTCTGTAGCAGCGGGGGAGGTAAGTGTGATTTAAGTAGCAGTGGCGGGCTGTGCATTTTATACCTGGGCCTTCACTGCTGGTCCTGCAGCTGAAATACCACCTTGTGGCACCACAGCTCATTTTTAAGGCTGTAACTATGTACGTCTTCGTAGGAGTCATTTTAATAACGCTCGAGCATTTAGAGAATGCAAAAGCCTAAATTCAGGAAAATATAATGTTCTCAGCTGGTCTAGCTGTGGGATCCACTGTCAAGAAATTACATAGAATTTTACTTTCACAACTTGAATACGGAATGTACTGCACTGCAGTGTCTTTCCTCCTCTCAGCACTCTCTGTCATGGTGCAGCTCAACTCAGTCAGAATGTATTTTGATTGGCTGTGCTGCGTCACGTGATGTGATTCACTACCCATCAGCCTCTGCTGGCTGTTAAGTTTCATTTCACGATAGTCACGTGCTCGCCCACTGACCAATCACAGCACACTCTGCACCTAGCTACAGACGAACACTGAGCGGCATGTAATGCTGACGTCATTATAGGCCGGCTAGCAGGCGCTGACACGTCAAAGAATACGCCCAACATGTCAAACTAAAGATCTGATTGGTTGAACACTATGACAATCAACAATATCGTCCCCATGTACTTTAATCTGCACTGGCTGCAGGTGTGAGTCTGCAGGCCTCTGCCTCTCTTCTTACCTGGAGACACAGAGGTGAGATCTGATTGGATAAAAGCTCTACTTAAAACAAGCTGCACTGGAAGCAGAGCAACTGAGGAAGACAGTAGCTGTGCAATGACAAAATAAGATAATGGGAAAAATATTTTTATAAATTATAATACATGTCAATAATTTTAAGAAAAATTATTAAATTATAAAATAGATTTTTTTTTTTTTTTTAAATATATATAGCTTTGTGATTCTGTATAGGCCAGCAGAGAAGGCCTTGCAGGCCCTGATAGCCCGCCACTGTTAAGTAGGTATGCTGGTCTGTATTAGGTTAAGCTCTAAACACATTCTGATCTATACTTAGTTAACACTGAGATTAATTATAGTAGTGACACTGGTTTTGTCACATTAAACAACCACAGCTGGATTTGAGTCTTTTAGACTCAAAGAATATTTCAAGTCCAGATGCATGCTGACTGTATATGGTAAGATGACACTTTCTTTAAGACACTCTCACTTTTTAATAATCCAACAGTGCACTTCATGAAACTTTTATAGCAAATAATGTGCTGTAAAGTAACAGAATAAATATAAAACTAGTTACTCAAACATTAACCTCATATGTATTACAAAGACTACAGAAGCTCAGAATTTTGCAAGAAAAACTTGGTGGTATAACATGCCCTACCTTTTTGAACTTTCAACTCATCAAGCAGTCACATCTAAATTCAAATCAAGTTTTAAGGCAGTACAGTGTCTTCAGCTGAGGTCACACTACCCGACCTGCTGTCTTGTAATGAGGAGTCTTGAAGTTGTCGTGGTTTTTACATGACAGGGAGTCACACACAACATGTCTCTAACTGTGTGTGCCTTCTGTTATTTTTTTGCTGACTGCATCTGCCTGCTGTATCTGAAAATGAAGCCTGAGAGCTAATGAGCTGGAACGCACTACTTTGTAAAGCCGAGGGGAGCTGCAGAATCAGCTGATAACTCTCTGTAAATTCAGCACTACAAGCGACCCCTTTCACATTGCAGCAGTGTTTGCATTTGATTTTGGAATACAAATATTGATTAAAGCTGCTTTAGGTCTGGCCTAGGTCCTAGACCAAGTCCCAGTCATTTGTAACAGCGTCAAAGCAACAAATAAAATTGAGTACAATTCCCCCCCCAAAAAAAGTCCAACGGTATCAGATGTCAAAACATTTCTGAAGACTGAGAAGTGAATTTTTTTCTGTTGTTTCCTTACCTGACTCAGATATGTCATCCCAGAAAGGGGAATGGAAGGCGTACTCAGCTCTCATGATCTTTGAAAACAGACGAGTCTCATTATCTTCAAAGAATGGAGGATAGCCGCAGAGCCTGCAACACAGACACAAGCAGCTGACTCAGCTAATCCAATGACATCCACCCTTTGTAAATCCTTTATACATTTTTGATATGCTATAACTCCGGTTGTATCAAACTAATGAAAGAATTATGATTTATCTACCAAAAAAAGTGTATGTCTTTGCTGCATAACCTCAGGCTTACAATTGAAAGTAAACTTTCAAATGTAAGCTTTTCCCTCAGTTCCCCTCAGTTGTCCAGCCTGTAATGACAAATTATGAACAGCCATGTAATGTGCTTGTGGGAGGACAGAAATGTACTCACAGGATGTAAGTGATAACTCCAATGGACCAGCAGTCCACTGCTTTGCTGTAGGGCTTCTGGGCCAAAACCTCAGGGGCTGTAGAATGACACACTAATGATGCAGGTTAACAGAATTCTTTTACTTTTACCATGGATGCCCTCTAATATTTATGTTTCTACTAACTACCAGCTGCAAAATGCAACAGTATGATTACACTGTGAATAAGACTGCTCTGATCAACGTTTTCTGGAAACTACGAGATGATTTAGTCTTGAACATCTTAATATCTTTACCTGTATAAATCCCACCAATGGCAAATGATTATGTCATAGACGATAGTATTAATCTTTAACACCTCCCATAGAAGTTTTACAGTTTAAACACGACTGACTTTAACGTGTCATTATGACGATGTGTACTCACTAGCTGCTAATACATTTAAGCATTTGAAACATTTTAACATAGGATGATATTTTCTGTTTGCACTGACATTGCCCTGCCCCTCCAAGAATCGCCTCCTTCTCCTGGTGAAGGAACCTGAGAGCTGAGTTGTCAGGACCAACAGCTCCTGGCCGGGTCTCCCAAGACAAAGTGGTTTTAGGGGAGTAGCCGGACTAAGAGCGACCCCACATAAAACGGCCACAACAGAATTGCAGCACTTCATCCGGAACAGGGAAACTGGGACCCCTTCCTGGAGCCCGGATGAACCACATGAAGACGGGCAAAGGCAAGTACCCAGGTGTGCTGACCCCTGGCATCGTAGACTGGTTCTAGGGACGTGGAACGTCACATCTCTGGCGGGGAAGGAACCAGCGCTAGTGCGGGAGGTGGAGCGGTACCAACTGGATATAGTTGAGCACTCCTCAACGCAAGGCACCGGGTCTAGAACTAAACTCCTGTGTGAACGCTGCTGTGTTGGCCACTGAGAGGAAGGCTCTGAATGTTGATTGTGCTTATATACTGAACAGACTACCCGGGCTTCTAATAACTATTCAATATGCATGCACACCGTATAATATAACTTTTCTATGATTCCTCATCACCACAGATAGACCACTTAAGTAACAGTGGATTGTAATTTACTTTTGAGTCATATACCCTTTTTAGACGTGTCATTTAAATTAACAATTTTCAAGGGAGGGTTGCAAAAAATGTGTTGTGTATGTACAATAACTCACCAACATATCCTGGTGTACCACAGGCTGTGGACATCACACCGTGCTCCATCGTCTTAGACAGACCAAAGTCACTGACCATGATCTTAGCATTCTTATCTGCACTATAGTACAGCAGGTTCTCAGGCTGCTCAGAATCAGAGAGAGAAAGAGAGAGACAGAGAGAGAGAAAGAGAGACAGAGACAGAGATAAACAGAGACAGAGAGAAACAGAGAGAGAGAGAAACAGAGAGAGAGAGAGAGAGAGACAGAGATAAACATAGAGAGAGAGACAGAGAGAAACAGAGAGAGAGAGAGACAGACAGAGACAGAGATAAACAGAGACAGAGAGAAACATAGAGAGAGAGACAGAGAGAGACAATTATGTAAATGTAAGTTTTAAGTAATTTAAGCACACAGTACTTTGGAAACATCTCTGTTTGAAAAGTATTTTATTGTGATGTGTTTTGGTGTTGTTTTGGTGTTGTATCCAATGGGGGACAATAGTGTGTGTGTGTGTGTGCGTGTGTGTGTGTGTGTGTGTTTGTGTGCGTGTGTGTTTGTGTGTGTGTGTGTGTGTGTGTGTGTGTGTGTGTGTGTCTTACCTTCAGGTCCCTGTGTACGATGCTGTTTTCGTGCAGGTAGCTGACAGCCTGCAGCACCTGTTTGATCACAGTGCTGGCGTCCTTCTCAGTGTAAACCCCCTTGTCTATAATGCGATCAAACAGCTCCCCGCCTGACACTCTATGCACACACACACAAAGGAAATCATCTTTATTTTATTCGGGATCTTATTGCCTTCTTCTTGCTACACCTTTGACCTGCGACGTGGACAAAGACTTCTGTTAGACAAAAAGGTTTTGTTGCAGGTCTGTAAAACCTCAGTTAAGGGAGATCCCGCAGTTAAAGTGTGGAATAAGAAGGATTTTTCCAGTCTTAAAGCTACAGGGGAAACCAAAGGTGAAAACTGTATGCTAAGAAGATTAACAAGCAGATGTCATTCTGTTGGTATATTTTTGGTGATAATGTTATGGCATTCAAAATAAAATATACTTGCAATGTATTGTTATTGTCAGATTTAATTCCACTCACGATGAGACCTGTCAATATTTTGTTCCACCAAGGTAATACTTGATGATAATAAAAAATCCACTTACAGTTGCATGACCAGGTAATAGTGCGTTGGACTCTCATAGAAATCCTCCAGTCCCACCACGTTCTCATGCTGTATCCTGAAATGGTAAGAGGTAGAGGCATCACTGTTGTCCTCTGAACTGGGCCCTAGTTAACTTCTGACTCAAAACAGATTGTTTATAGACAAAGGTAAGAAGTGGTACACATGCAATTCAATACATTTAAATAGCAACACAGTGTTGACTTCATACAACAGGAACAGAAAAGTGCTGCTGCGCTGCTCTTTGTTAACTCGAACACAATGGAAATCACCTGTATGAATGTGTGTGCGTGTGTGTGTGTGAGTGTGGGTGTACGTGTGTGTGTTTTACCTTCTCAGTACATTGATTTCATTTTCGAGGTTGCTATGAGCGAGGTGTTTTTTCTTCAGACACTTCAGGGCAGACAGTTTTCCTGTTGTCTTCTCTCTCACCATATACACCTCTGAAAAAGAACCCCTACACAAAAACAGACAGGACAGAGATACAACCATTGAAGTGATGGTTAATGGAGTGCAATCAGTTTGTGGAAATGCTCAAACATATCAAACTGTAAAGGGCACAATACTATTCCTTCATTAGAATTTAAGCTCAAAGTACTGGTTTTTGTTCTGGTTTAATATTCCTTTACATCAAGACATCAACAATTACCTGCAACTACTTTTTAAAAAACAATAATCCAGTCACCCTAGATGGGTGTACTATTAAACTTTACACCCTTGAAACAACTGTGGACCTCTTAAGTGGACACCAGTGGAAAGACAGTCGGGTCCCCAGACATGAGACGGGTCACTTGCTTTAGGGTCCCCAGATGTAAGATGCATCACTTCTGTTTATTTTCACTTTTTTAACCTTATTTGAAAACGTTCACAAGTTCTATTACGTACGCTCTCGAAAGTACTTTGCTATTGGTTTACCTCCTCGAGGCTAAACCTCGGCACACTGAGAGTTTATGTTTTATTTTGATTGGCATCATAAGCGCCCTGACTGCCAGCACCAGGCCGATGCCGACGGACTGGAGTTTCTCTGCTCATGACTTTAGCATTAATGTAATCTCTGTAAACACATTCTATTTTGCCACTGAAGCATTGTGGTTTTCATTTGTAGTCCTAGTAGTGGTGACTAATCACATTCAAGCAGGCTTTGGTTTAATACAGTTTTGCAGGAATGAGTCCTAAAGCCCAGAAATGAGTCAGCATTTTTGCACTTCTGGTTCCATCGTCTCAAAGTCAATGGGTTTTTTGAAATAAGGTATGTGGTTACAAGTTCAAGAGATTTTAATGTTTTGTTCTTCATAAAATGCATCAGTAAATACCACTCTCATGAGTTTTGAATTTTGAGTGGAGTGATAAGCTGATCTACTTTCTGAATGTGACAGTGCATGTATTCTCTTTCTCTTGGAATGGGTCCCTATTATTTCCACACATCTCCACTCCTCCCCAAGTTTTCTTCACAACCCAGAAATTGCTTTCAGTACTGTCAATATTGGTGGTTTAGAATGAATAAGGAAGCTAAGACATCTTTTTTTACAGATGTATTTTGAAGGAAACAAGTGTATCCTGTCTTTAAGTATTATCCCTTTTACTGCCGAGACCACATAAAGTGTGCTCCATCCAGTCCCAGCCCAGAGACAAATGGAGGCTGGTCGGCCTTGGCTGGGTTTCAGCATGGCAGCTATTTTCGTTAAACTCACAGTCAGATGATAGCCAGGGTTTAATCCCTGATTTTGGCCACTGACTCAAGCATCTGTTCAGGTGATATAGCAGTTGTGACCTAAGAGGCCTCAAACCCAATAAGGGAGACTTAGAAACACACCTTATGAATGCAGTGTTGCCATCATATTTTGTGTGCACTGTGCATTAGGGTTCGACTCATTTGGCCTACTGATACTTGCCATTGATTGAAAGTTACATCTGAGTCTGTATTGTTAGAGCAGGATATTAGCCCTTACTGAATGGAGCATGTTTCATTCGATACATATCGACACAATTAAATCATCTGATCAACTTTCATAACCTAGACTAGGAACGTCACTGGAGCCCATCATACCCTATAACTATTAATAGTCTTTAATTAGCCTTCAGTGGAGATGTTGACTTTCCTGTGAACATGCTGTTTCACACTTTTTCCCCACCTTAAAAAAAACGAATCATTTGAGATTCACCAGAGACATTAAAAAATCTTTAATCTGAAAACTGAATGCACTGTTGCAAAGCGGTTTAAGTCCATCACTGATTGGTGTGCAGGGTAACGCGTTTCTGTTTCCTGTTGGCACAAACACACACCTGCTCCTGCTTACACCTCCTCCACCAATATAGTCAGTCAGACTCTTAATCCTATAACGAAGTGGTGCTAGGATGTTCTAGCACTGCTGCTCTGACGTCAGTGCTCAAGAACTTCAGACACACACACACACACACACACAGGAGACTAACTCATTCACAGCCAGTCGAGGGAGGAGGGCTTTAAGCAGCTTTGAGGCTGCAGGACAACTCTAAGGAAGCAACACCTGCAGTTAACTGAACAGCCATTTGTTATTGGTCACTGTTCTGACAGGTGATGTGGAGCCAACCTGGTCTTGCTACATTTCTGGAATTGATGCAGATAAAGCAAATAACAGGACATGAGAGAAATATAGTTTGCTTTAACCACAGTGTCTTTGGAAGTTCTAGGGCACTTGGTAATAATCCCATATTATTGTGTGGAACCTCAATATGAGAGTGCACCAAATTCTTGTTTAGTCATGTTTACTTATTCTTTGATGAAATATGTTGTGATTTATATCATAATGGTAATGTTATGCTGTAATGAATGTGTTTAAAGGTGATGTAAAGTTGCTTGTGTTAAACGTTTTGATTGTTTTGTTAAAAGGGCAACCAAGCGATTGAGTATTGCTCTTTTATAAAGTTGCGGGACTTCAAAATTGATGAGGCAGAGGCAAAGATGACTTTTATCCCCAAGTGTGGGTCATGCTCCAAAAATGTTGCATCCTACGTTTCCCATGATGCAGCTGGATAGTGTCTTTTGTTAGGCTCGTCTGTGCCATATCAGAAGACATTATACACCTGTTTTCACTGGCTGATGTTTGCCATGACTGGTAAACTGACTTTAACACACACAATGAGTGCAGTGGCCCTTTCAATTGTAAAACCAGAAAAGAGCTTTCTGGTAAAAACTAGGTTTATACTCAGCAAACTAAGGTATAAGGTAAGCATCATTTGGTATTAGTAGTGAGGGGCAGAGGTATAAAAACAGCTGTTTGGAGCTACTGTAGAATCAGGTATAGTGTTTCTTAAAATTTAAATAAGCTCTGATGTTTTGCAGGCACTCAACACAAAATGTCAACATTAACATTGCACCTGATTAATTTTAATGGAAGCTGGAAGGGATTACCCTCAGCCCAGAGGTCAAAGTGAGCCTGGTAACTGGGAGACAGACGGCAGTACCTCCTTCCATCTGATTAGTCCAGAGACAGCCCTCTGAACTTGGGAAATTACTTACTGTAACTAAAACAGGAGCGGGAATCAGGCTGCTGGCTGCAACAAAGACGTGTGTCCCACCCTTGGATGAGGGTTCATTGTATTTACTCATAATACCCGCATGTTCCCTGTCTCCAACACAAAAGCTCAAAAGATGCTTTTGTGGACGTGAACTGTGCCTGCTGTTTTCAGTAAGCAGAACATATCGTTCTGTATCTTCAGGATTTTCTGACCGACAACTATTCAATCCCACAAGCTGCTGAAGCAAGCCTACCTCCTGCCTGCCAGTTATCCTCACCAGTCCTGATTCCAATAAGGCTCCATTAAATGGCATCCTAGTGTGACACAGTAATCTTCTCTGATTTACAAACTGTTGTCAAATAGCAGTTTGGTGTGTCTTGGTGCACGTAGACAGATGACTATCCCACCCACCCAAACCATGACATGTGGAAAAACAACCATATTGGCTGCAGGTTTCCATGCTTTTCCTCATGACTACAACTCACACTGTATCACCTGGCCAAATGAGATTATTTTCGAATCTGTTCAACAGCCAAGAAACATTTCGATCCTGAACATCCGTATTAGTGAATTGACAGGCTTCTAAACTTTTTTTTGTGCAGCTTTGTCTAAAATTGTCTTAACTAGTTCCCAAAAAATGTTGAACCTTGAATGAACCTTGACACTAGTCCATGTCTTCTAACACACATTTCTTTCTCTTGTCTGTCTTTACTTTCATCGTCAGCAGCACTTACGATCCCATTTTCCCCTTGAAGTCAAACACGTCCTTGATATTACTGGTGGTCTTCTTCCAGCTGCAGATGATCTCCTTCCGCCCCATCTTGGCTCTGACGTTGCCGTAGACTCCTGAAGAACAGACAACATCAATCATTTCTTATGAGTAAAACTAGGATTACCGCCTCGCGGTTGTGTGCCTCCGCCAACCAGTCAAGTTGAAGTTTACATTCATGTCTGTCGAAGATGTCATCACTTCATCATTGTATCCTCTTAGACATTTGAGACATTGTTATAATTAGAACATGAATTGTTGAGTTATATCAAAAACGTGTTTTGTGAGGTCACAGTGACGTTCAACTACCAAATTCTAATCAGTTCATCCTTGAGCACAAGTGGATGTTTGGGCCAAATTTGAAGAAATTGCCTCTAGGTGTTCCTGAGATATCACGTTGATGAGAATGGGACGGACAGACAATCCCAAAACATAATACCTCCATCCATCATCATGCATCAAGTGAAGACTGAAAATCCAATAGTGTTGAGGAATGATTTTGACTGGATTATTGTCACATAAATATGTGTCTCTTTTCAACAGAGAAGACTGTCTACTGTGGACCCACTTTGACATGTCTCTGTCGCTCAAATATCAAAGTGCTAACTAAGCGTAATGTAACCTTCTCCACCTCTCATCTCATTCTGTGAATTGCAGCATCTTGGTTACATAAACAGTTGCATGTCCATGACTGAGATCATTAGCCGCTGGGTAAAGCCTATTTGTGCATATCAGTTACACAAGATTAGAAAGGTAAAAAGCAGTGGTGAGTTAATCTTTCCAACCCTCCCTCCTTCTCGTCTCCTGTGCTCATCCCATGTGTCTGCTGTGGGAACAGATTAGTGGCTGATTCCCTGACGGGACAAAAACTGGATCCTTTCATAGTCCTGTTGCATGTCAGGATTAATTAAACTGGCCTTCCGATAATATTTGCTGAAACGCGCCAATATTTGTACATCCAAACATTGATATGCCAAATTATGAAATTCATGAAAGTTACACTCAGGAAATCATTGTCACATTTTTTTGATTAATTCTGATTATACAAAAACGTAAAATAGTAGAATGCTATAACCACAGGATATTTCACATATTGTACTTTGACTGAATTCTGCATACTATAGATGATGAATTAAATTTTTATAAATCAATTACAATTTTGTCAGAAAACAAATTAAGGTACAGACTTACAAGTCCAACTTGTATTCATCCTCTTTACAAAGTGAGGAACAGGAATGTATTGGTTTGCTTGTTTCTGCTCTAATTGTTACTAAAGGCTTGTCAGGAGCTTTACTGTTGAGCCATTATTTAGAAAATAACTAAGGCATAACATAAGCAATTTAAGTGGTTTGGATCAAAGGACAATAATCTTATTTAAGATAGCTTTGGCTGTTATTGTGCTTTAGTAATTCCAAAAGACAAACACCAAAACACACTACACTGCATACAATCGTGTAAAGCGTGTCTAAACTTACAGTATGTTCATCAGCCAAAGTCAACAGTTCCTAAGGATTCATGTGAGTGATAACGGTAGCTTTATGCTCCTGTTAAAATGTCATTTTCATAGATTTCTAAACTGAGTCTGTGATGAAAGTACAGCACGAGCGCAAATAGGCTAAACTAGTTTGGTGTCTCTGATTTTTACATTTGAATCTATTATACAACTCAGTATGTGAGCATAAGGCATGTTTCTCAACAAAAACGACTTATTTGTATCCATACAAGTTAAACATGTCAACAAAGTAACTTGTCCTACTCCTAAAATAACGTTAGTTGTAAAGCTGTTTACCTGAGGAGCGGTGTAGCGCTGGTAGAGCTGAGGTGTCCGCGTGAAGCTGACTATTATATGTCAGGCAGGCTGCGAGTCTTCACGCGCAGAGGGCGGGGCCTCGTCCACTCACTTCCTCAGTCTCAGCAACAGACCACATGCTACATTTAAAGACTCGTGGAAACGGCTTCATGCCAGTTACGAAGTTGTTCTCCTTTTGTAAAACTTAAACACAATCTTAGCCATTGATTTTGTTCACAGAAATTCATTTGTATTATTGATTCAGCAAATGGATTCATATTCCACTGAATATATTTTTTTCTGTCTTTTAACTGAGGGCATTTTTTTTCGATTGACCGTAATTCACACTGATTCTCTTCTAGTTGTTCCTCATGTATTGGACATCTGTGATAATGTACTGTATATGACCCCGTGTACATTGCCGGGGACTGTGTTCATTCGCGTGAATCGCGCTGGACGTGCCTGAGAGGAGAGGGGGCGTGGCTTATCGCCCTGACAGCCGTTCAACTGTCCGCCATCAACCGCGGAAAAAATAAGCTCTATTTCTGCGTGTTGTGGAAGTCCCAGATATCACTGGAAATTAAACGCCGTGATGTCTGGGTTCATAACATTGTCCAGAGGAGCTCCGTGGATTTTATCGAGGTGTATTCACTGTGTATATCAAGCCACACGTCGGCTGTTTACTACAGCTGTATGAACCCAAAATAAACCGATTTGGCTGTGATTTAATGGCAATAAACCGACAAAAAGGGACTCCGAAATAACTTGTCTTCTCAATGGAGCTCGATCGGTGCTAGGCAATGGTAACATTGTAGCAGCTCCATCAACACTCACAATAACGCAAATTCGCGTCACTCCAGTCGCGTCTGTGCATAGACTTTGTATCTACTCGCGCGAATAATTCGCGTGGCGTTTGGTGTGAACGCACCAGTGTGGCAGTACCAAAAAAAGGTCGATTAAAAGTCCTGCAATCAAAGTTTCACTTAAGTAAACCAACATTAGCAAGATATGATATTGGTGATAATGGGGCCAATATATTCTATTATATTAAATTTTATGTTCTGCATACTTACTGGAATATGATTTCCTCTTTGAGTTTTGACAAATTTGTTGCCATATTACAAAGGTTAATAATGTAGCGACCCTTGGTAAGGAAAGCTACGAGACGTTATCTTATTTATGGTGTTTTATTAGCGGTGTGCCGTAGCCTACGCCAAACAACAGTCAATACCGTTAAAACGTTCTCCAACCAGCTTAACCATCTGCTCCCGGTAACTCTCAACAGGCTAGTGTGGTCCCAATGTAATGTGGGGAAATGTTCCTCCTTGGATACTAACAGTTCACAATGTGGATTTAACACTCAACAGAGGGAAAAATGGATGGAAAGAAACTTGTATAACATTGGACATCAGACTCAAATAGACATCAACAATAATTATTATAACTATCTGCATTTATACAGATGGATCTAAAGACAATGGGAATGGACACATAGGAGCAGGGGTATTCATACCATAATTCAGTGTGACCTGCAAACGAATTAATGACAGACTGTCTGTCTTTACAGCTGAAATTATTGCAATAATCTTGGGACTGCAATGGGCCAGGCCTGAGAGAGTGGTCATCTTCAGGTTCTGCTTCAGCTTTAAGCAGCCTAAAGTCAAAACAAACAATAAGAGAGGATTTAGTGATGGAAATATCTCTGATAATGTTGAGACTTCAAAGACTAGGAATAAATGTTCAATTTTGCTGGATTCCTGCTCATGTAGGTGTGGAATGAGAGAGCGGATATGATTGCAAAGAGAGCACGAACACTAAAAAAGGAGATATTGAATATTCCATTTGGAAAGGGGGAAGCTAAAGCATTAATAAGAGAGGCAGGCAGTATGGGATTTACGGCAGAATAAGTGGGACAACGATAACAAAGGAAGACATTATTATAACATTCAGAATTCCATAAATGTGAAGACATACAAAGGGAAGTATAGAAGAGAGGAGGTCATAATATAAAGGTTAAGATTCTGACATGCAGGACTTAACTCAACTCTGTATTTAATGGCAAAAATTGACTCAGATAAGTGCACTATTTGTATTTGTAATTGTTGTTGATTGTTGTTAAATGTTATGAACCTCCCGTCATGTTAAATTTCTTGTATGTTCAACATACCATGGCAATTCGGTTCTGATTCTGATTCTGACGTGGAGCATATTTATCCTGAAATGTCGAAGATACAATTCAGACAGGTACATCTTGAAACAAAAAAATTGTCAGTTGGGACGGAGGTAGAGTTTGGAGGGAGTTCTGGCAGCGGACGAAGAATGGCGTGAGTGGTGCAGGGCACTGTTGCGATTTCTTAAAGAAACGGGATTAGACCGTAGGATTTAGTTGTAGGTGTTGTTTCGGTTTATTTACTTCGTTGTTTATGTATATATATATATATATATATATATATATATATATATATATATATATATATATATATATATATATATATATATATATATATATATATGTGTGTGTGTGTATATATATGTGTGTGTATATATGTATATATATTATTTTATTTTATTATCAGTTAGAATAGTGATGCAACTTTTACCCTGAAACTGCACACTCCGGTACAGTAGGTGGCGGTATGCACCTATTCAAGTTGGTTGCACCCGCCAATCACAATTTAAAGAAGAAGAAGAAGATTTTGAGCGGAGAAATAATTTATTTATAAATTGACGCAAGGGCGCTAAATCTAAAATAAACCGTGAATAAAATGTGAAAATACATTAAATATTTTTGGTGAAGCAGCTGCACGCATGAAAGGTTCGATAATATTTGAACTTTACACAATAAACTCGTTACGTTAGTGTCAGGTAGCGCTGAATTGAAAATGCAGGGGAAATGACTTGCTAACACTGCCGGTCAGGCTGGCTACATTTTAGCTAGTTAGCTAACATTAGCACGGGGGTAGTCCTCACTCCTGGCGTTGTCCTGGAAATAGTTTGTCGTGTTTTTTTGTTTTTCAGTGCTCTGTTTATTATTGCGATGTGTGGCTTGATATGCTCATATTTTAAGTTCAATAGGGTAGTGAGGGAACAAGTAAGCTAATATTAGCTGCTAGGTTATATAGCACCACATAGCTAACGGTAGGTTGCTTCGCAAGATCCAAGCTATGACATGTAGGAACTTATTTAGCCACTGTTAGCCGACTATGTTAGCATACCTGGAAACAGTTTGGCTAACCTTAGGCCATAACATTGTTGCATTTTCCGACTCGTATACCTGACTGTGTGGTTAACATTACATCGTAGGACTATGGCGCCCCGTTTACAGCTGGAGAAAGCGGCTTGGCGTTGGGTGGAAACGGTGAAACCAGAAGAAATAAGACAGGAGCATATCGAGCTAGCATATCGCGTTAATCTTCCGGCCTGCAAGAGAGGAACCTGCAGGTAACGTTACGATATTAAAACATATGTTTGAACAACGAATCCTTGTTGTGCTTGCATGTGTCAGTAAATAATACCAGTAACAGATGTTTAATTTGATTTTAAAGTTGATGACTTAATAGCTAGCTCCACAGAAGGATGCCTTTGTACATCACAAGTGTGATTTGTTTGCTTCCTTGTGGACAAGCCTTCCTAGCATGCAGGGTAGCTTTGGAGACTTTATCTGAAAGGTCATGAAGATCCACTGCACCTTTTTAATTAGGCATACCACAAAATTACTAATGTAAATGATGGTAGACATGAGGCATCACAGTTAACATCTATTCATACAGTTGAAATGTTACTAAACTTTAGCTTGCTCTGTGGCTCCTAGCTGTAATTATATAAATGGGTGCTTTGCATGCAGGACATACCTATCTGTATGATTTGTTTAGAATGAGTTTGACATGGCCTTTATCTTTATTTAAGAAATATATGCAGTTTCATTCTTCTAAGGCAGTCATTGTAACATGAAGGTTAATAAGCATTACTTGCTCTTGCAGGAGGAACTGCAAAGGGAATCCCAACTGTCTTGTGGGTATTGGTGAACAGGCTTGGCTTGGGGATATTGATGAAAATGCTTTCCACAATATTGATGACCCAAATTCAGTGCGTCGCGACAAGGTATTTCTTTAATCTGCCACTCACACTGCATATTGTTTCCTTGCCTTCCTTTTTTTCTAAGATCACACATCTGTTGTTGGTGGACTGCTGAAGTCCTGGAAGTAATCAAAAATGTCAGAGATGAAAGAATATCTGAAAATCCTCTCTGTCTCTGTCCCCTTTCAGAACACATTTGTTGGCTTGACCAACCTGGGTGCAACATGTTACGTCAACACATTCCTGCAAGTGTGGTTCCACAACCTGGAGCTGCGTAGGAGCCTCTATCAGTGCCACAATTCCAGAGCAGAGGAACACAATACTGAGTCTGGTATAACTGGAAACTAAATACTCAGGATCCGCATGTTTTAGCCAGTATTTTCACTTTTTGGTACATACACTCTAAGAAGTGCATGTATCGCCAGCTTTAACTGTTATCTCTGTGTTTCACTGTCACAGTCAGTGACATTCAAGCTTTCTGACCTGCTCCTCAGTACTTATGAGTGCAAAATGTCTAAACAAATTCAAGACTGTTGTAGACATCACTTATCTAAACAAACCAAATGCAGAATTGATCAAATCCTTTACCAGAATGATGATTTATTGTATCCTAAAATGCATAACATAACAAGTCCGGGTAATGCAATATTGAAAGTTTTGAAGTTAAACCCAGCTAGAGTAGGATAACACCACTCTAACCAATATAATATTCATTCGATTGTTGGACTATATTTTTGTCCTCTGTACCTCAGGCTTATCTCGACAGAAACATTGTAACCCATTCACATGCTTTTGATTTGCTTACAGACAGGAAAACAGAGCAATAATAGCTGTCTTGTTGGAAGTAAAAGCTCTCTATGACGTTGGTTTAATTCATTTGTTTGCACATGGGAATTGGCAATCCAAAGTTTTTCTCAAACATTGTTATTAAAAAGGAGTATGACTGGCAAGCGGGACACTGCAAACTCATATGTTTGACCTTTTTTAAATGATGAAAGCATTTCATTGTCTCAGACAGACATCTCGGTCTCTTTCAGAGTACAAGCCTCAGTCCATATGTGAGCACCTGCAGTATCTGTTCACACTGATGCAGAACAGCAACAGAAAATACATCGACCCCTCAGGGCTGGTCAAAGCACTGGACCTGGACACGGGACAGCAGCAGGTAAATCATCCTCACTTTAATTTAGAAATACAAGGTTGGTTTCACAGGAAAATTCCCGTTTTTTTTCCCTCTGTGGAAATTGTGTTCAGAATTTTCTCTCTTACATCTGACTAGATCTGTGTATTAGTGTGTATAAAGAGATTTTCAGGGGATCAACTACAGTAGACGATTAACCAACTATTAGTTTCAGTATTACACAGCAGAATCTACACAGAATGGGAGTGACAGCATGTTTATTAGCGGATATGTTTTCAAGACTTTGTTACACTGCATTTAATTCAAACTGAAAACTACAATTGAATTCCTATCCCCTCATTAAAGTTTGTGGGGGTTGGGTGTTTCCTTATCCACTGCAAAGGTCCAAGGAGAGAGGGCGTTGTATACTGTACAGGTTGTAAAGCCCCCGGGGCAAATTTGTGGTTTGTGATATTGAGCTGTATGAATACAATTGACCTGAATTGAAACCTTTTATTTTAAGGATGCCCAGGAGTTTTCAAAGCTCTTCTTGTCTCTATTGGAGGACACGCTGTCCAAGCAGAAGAACCCCGACCTGCAGAATGTCATCCAGCGGCAGTTCTGTGGCCAGTTCTCCTACGTTACAGTGTAAGACTCTCAGTTTTGAACCTAACACAAGTCAAAAAAGTGCCATGATAAAGTGTTGGACATCAGATCTCTTCAAAATGTTGAAACTTGTATTTTGTGAACTGTGTGCTATTGCAACCAGAGGCCAAAGTAACATGACTTTTGATCACATTTCTGAACAAATCGCAAAGAGTGTGTGCTATTTTTTTTGGAGATGAGGAAACTAATTAGCTTTGTTTTGAGGAAGAATTGAGACGAGCAGAAAGTGGCCAGTCGGTGTGTACGAGATAAAATAATTCTACTGGCTTGTCAAGTTAGGGAAACGTATCGATGTTTCTGAGCATTCTGCTATCACCCTCCATATTCTTGTCAAGTTTTTTTCAGCAATGTCCCATGTACTGTATGAAGATGTCTGTACCTTAACAGATGAATAGAAGGTGTCAACATATGTTGCAGATGCACCACATGTGCTGGCTTGTTGCACTACTCTACTGAAGTATAAAGTATAAATAGTCTGTCACTTTGGCAGCCTTACAAAACACCAGCTGAACCTCAGTAGTCAGTGAGGTGTCAGGTCTGGGCTCATAACTGGGACTGTTGGCCTTTCTTTAGTGTTTATTTACATCGACTTAATAATAACTTGGATAAAGGGCATTTCATTTTTGATGTGTTACAAGTTAGTTTATTTGACTTGGTCATGCCAGATACAATAATATGGAATAGGGGAATGTGTAGGCTTTGGGTGAGTGAAGGAAGGGAGTTTTCTTGTTGCTCAGAGAGAGACATCCTATTCTTCTTTCTTAAGGATGTTTTTAAGGCTCTCTGTCTGGTTGAGCAACACTTTTATCAGAGGGGAAATTAGGCTTAACAGCCATTTATTTAACATTCTTGAGGGATTTAGAAGCTTTGTTGTTATGTTAACGACGCAAGATGGATACAGGGTATTTTTATAAGGCTTGGTTTAATGAAGGTTATAGTTTTTATTCATTTGGATGAATCATGCAGAGGCATACAGCTATTTTTTGTTGACTTGATTTTTATAAGAAGAGAATGTAGTATTAAGCCAGATGCAAATGGCAGTTCAGGACTCACACCACATTCAATTTGAATCATTCATATTGAAATTGCATCATTACTGCAAAAATGTATCCATCGACAAAATCATTGTAGCCCATACAATAGAGCTGTTTTCTATGCGGTGGTGAAATGGGTTATCTTGGTTTGTCTGTTTTCCAGCTGTAACGAGTGTGGACGATCATCTGCACTGCCATCCCGATTCTACGAGCTGGAGCTGAACATCCAGGGCAACAAGAACCTCACCGAGTGTGTCACAGAGTTCCTGAAGGTAGCTTTCATTCCCTACATGCAGGCCTCTACGCCGTCTCGTGTTTATGGGACAGCTATTCTGCTGTGCTTGTATTCATCAGCGGGTAGATCGGCTGCATCCAAACAGACACACCTAGTTTCTTCCTGAGCTGCTTCAACAAATAACAAATCTGTGTTACTCCACATGGCAAATTGAGCTTTGTAGGATCAACAAGAATTTGTCTGTGTTGCTGAAGCTCAGCGATGGTAAGGAACACTAAATAAATGTAGACCTCTTTAGCTCTCATAGATGCGTGTATTTGTTGTTTCACACTGGTTAACCTTTGTTGTGCCCTGCCCTCCACCTTGCAGGAGGAGAAGTTGGATGGGGAGAACCGCTACTTCTGTGAGAGCTGTCAGACTAAACAGAATGCAACCCGTAGGATCAGACTGCACAGCATTCCTCCAACCCTCAACCTGCAGCTCATGCGCTTTGTCTTCGATAGGTCAGCCATTGTAGTACAGAATAAGAAGTACATTCAATTTTGAATATATGTCAGAGCCATGTCATACTCTAATTGTACGAGAAGAAGGGTTAACTGAACCAGGTTGTCTTCCCCAGACAAACAGGCCACAAGAAGAAGCTCAACACCTTTATCAGTTTTCCAGAGCAGCTGGACATGGGGCCCTTCTTGGAAGGAAAACAAGGTATTGGCAGTAATAACCTCTGTGACACACACACATTCTGCCCGTTCCCTTAACCACCAATGTATACTGACATGTGTTAGCGATACAGAAGAAACAAAATGCGTACACTACCCTTTTTATGTGTCTTTTAATTTAAAGAATTAAGACCATGCCCTTTGTATTCACAAAGGAAGAGGGACATTTTTGATAGTCCTCAGGGTCAAAGCAGGGTACCTTCATGTGGGTGATGGATTGCTGTCACAACAAGTTCACTGCTTGCTAATATGTGTTTATTATGAGACATTTTTTGTTGATGACTCTTTGAACAGTAATCGGGTTGATATTTGTGCGTCTTTGGACGGACTGTTCTTCCAGACCAGAAGTGTGTTTATGAACTGAGTGCGGTGCTGATCCATCGGGGCATCAGTGCCTATTCAGGCCACTACATCGCACATGTGAAGGATGCTCGTACAGGCGACTGGTACAAGTTCAATGATGAGGAGATTGAGAAGATGGAAGGCAAGAAGCTGCAGCTTGGCACTGAGGAGGACATAGGTGAGTGGTGCTAAATGGACTCTGTATAGTTGCACCTTCTTTAGCCTTAGCTACATCATGTAGTGTAATGTTGTAGCAGTCTTGTTATCCAGCATTATTTTGTATGTAGAAAAATGTTATTTTACTTTGAAAAAACATATTGTAAATCGGGTAACATTTTCAACTGCCGTCCAAGATTTGAAGAAAATGAATTATGAGTCTCACCTTTTACCCACCTGAGGTTCATGTCTGTATATGTATACACTGTCTCAAAGTTGTTGCTCTTTTTCTTGGTGTTTATGGTCCCTAGCTGAGACAGTGAAGTCCCAGACACGAAAGCCAAAGTGCAGTAAAGGCTTCCACTGCTCCCGAAATGCCTACATGCTGGTGTATAAGGTCCAGGAAGAGGAGAATACTGATCCCTCCTGGACCAACGTCGAGGTTCCAGGTGAGAAGTAGAATTTTAACTAGTTTACTTTTTTGTTTGTTTAATGTGTCCGTTAATCCTTGATGCAAACAAAGATCGCAGCCAGAAAAGGAAGCAGTGGTCATTTCCGCTTTGCGTCAAGGAATTCATCATGTCTTGAGGAACATTGTTATTATAGTAAAAATACAGTCTGGTCCACATTGCCTTGTCTGATGGTTTCTTTTACCTCTGTCCAGCCTTCCTTCAGAGGCTGGTGGACCAAGACAACCACAAATTTGAGGAATGGTGCAATGAGATGGCCGACATGAGAAAACAGAGCGTGGATAAGGGCAAAGCCAAGCATGAGGAGGTGAAGGAGCTCTACGAGCTTTTACCTGCAACAGACGGTCGGTAAAAACATTCCCGAATCACCCACAGTCCACTTAACAGAAACACGAAAGCGAGTGTACATGTTTGTTGTGACTTCAGTTCAGACAGGATAATTAATGTGCAGTTAAAGTGATTGGGGGGGGGGGTATTGCTTAACCTGTACAACAGCGCCCCTGTCTGTAGTAATACTACAAGTACAACACAATGTGCCACTGAACCAGGACCATTTGGCAAATACTGTGTCTTGATGTTAAGTGTTAGAATGATGTCAACAGTTTCCAGTGTCAGAGTTACAAAAGGGGTCTGGTGTTGATCAGAACTAGTAATTACATTCCCTACAATTTCCATACTAAATGTGTGTCAATATATGGACATGTGAGGGGTGATACACAGACAGCCAGATGTTACACAGAGTAGAGGTGGGCGATATGACCTAAAACCTAGATCACAGTATTTTTGGGGGGTTTTGTGATGATTGCGTCACGGCATTACAACATTATAAAAGATACTCTACTCAAAACATGATTCTACCATTTATTACTGTGTTGGTAATGTAAGGGAACATATCTGGATTTAGAGAATAAAAATGAGGTATAGACCTACATGTGTTTTGGGGGGAGTATTACATAAATGTAATGTGATTCATTTAGTTAGTAGCAACAGCCATGCTGTTGTTTTGAATTGTGAGTCAACTGTATTGCTGAGCAACCTGGATCTCAGCATATTTGGAAAGAAATGTTTGTTTTATTTCACATTTTTACTATTGTGCCATTCTTCCAAAGTTGTTTTCACCTCAGCCAAAATGAGAATAACCTTTTACATCTTAATCCACATGAAGACAGAGTTTGAAAATACGCAGCATAAACTCTGTTGGACCAGTACTGTATGAAAGATACTGCAGGCGGCTCGTCTAGAGCTGTTTTGTCTCAGCAGAAATGGACCGTGACAATGATCGGCTGAGGGCTGGCAGTAGCAGCAAAGCTGACATATGTTTGAGCCGCAGCAGCGGCTCGTCCTTGTGGTTGTACTAAAACCTAAACGTGTGTGTTTAGCATGGTAAAGACGATATTGCTAAAGACATATCGTGGCCGAACGTTACACCGGTGTACCGCACACCCTTATCGCAGAATGAGCCTGGATTTAATGAATCAAAATCCAAAGTCCTGTGTCTCTTAATGTTTGGTGTGTCTCTCTGCTTTCCCCCCTCAGGCGAGCCGTATGAGTTTATCCCGCTGGACTGGTTGAAGAAGTGGCTGGAGGACTCCACTGCTACAAAAGAGATCGACAACTCCCTCTTCCTTTGTTCTCACGGCAAACTGCACCCAGACATGGTGGCCGATTCCAAGAGGGTTTCCCTTCAAGCTGCTCAGCTCCTCTACGAGCGCTACAGTGGAGGGCCGAGGATGGACGGTCAGTCAAACAGAGGGTTTGGTCTCTTCTCAAATCATGTGCTTCATGCTTCCAATTAAGTAGTTACACAGAAGTAGGTATCACAATGATTTCTATTCTACAACAAACTAATTCTGAAACTCATTAAACCAAATATTACGCATGTAATCAACTTTGCGTAGCTCTAAACCTCCTCATAGTTGTATGAGGTGTGTGTGAGACACTTAAAGGATGAGCCTGTGTTATAGGACATGTGCATGTTTTGTAATATCAAATGAAACACTATGCTTGTAACTAGGGCTGCACAATTAATCAAATTTTAATCGCGATCACGATTTTGGCTGCCACGATTAAATGAGCATGATCGTCAGCGATATTGACGTTTAAAATGCGTGCTCTACTACATATCAAATCAAGCACTTCCTCAACTAACAGTCAGCCGACCACCAGGGGGAGAACGAGATGGGAGGTGTCATGCGCGCACCCTGCAGACTCCGCTATTAGTAGAAGAGTAGAGAGACAGACGGTCACGGGTGTCGTGTGAAAGCTAAATCAAATGTCAGGAGCAGAAGGCGAGGAGCTAGCCCCTCAAAGGATCATCGTCCGTTGTCTGGAAGTTTTTTGGATTTAGGCCAAGTGATGTTAACCAAGAACAAATCATATGCACAGAGTGCGTTTGAGTTGTGTCTGCGCCGCATAGCAATACAACTAACTTGTTCAGCCACCTGAAAAATCACCACAAACCACAGTACGACAAATGCATTAAGGCCAAAGCTAAAGTTACCTCCCTGGATCTCCGTCCATGTCCAACGTCAACCCAGAAAACCATAACAGCGACCCTGCATAGCGCGACAGCGTATCCATCCACCTCCCAAAGACACGCTGAAATAACAGATGCAATCGCATTTGATTTGGCCAAAGACGTGTGTCAAAGCAGTGCTCTGTTGATTTAATTTTGGGTAAAAAGTGTTGATACTATTTTATTTATATTTTCATTCTACGAGATGCACTGTAATCAGGACCAGTCTGATGCAAAGATTTGTACATTAGCCAGAATGTAGCACAACAATGGAAGTGGAAGCAGTGTTCTTGTTCATTAAAATGTGAAAGTGCAATAAAAATATGTCCCTAAAATGAATGAATAATCGTGATAAATAATCGTGATCGCAATATTGATCAAAATAATCGCGATTATGATTTTGGCCATAATTGTGCAGCCCTACTTGTAACACATCAATAACATCACAGCAAACAGGATGTGCACTATCCAAAGCTTATCCAGCTCTTTTATCACCTACAAATCCCTTTATCAATGAAAACTCCTAGGTTGTTGTTGTTTTTTTAGAATGTGCATATATTTAAACTATATACTCTTTAAAGAAGCAGCAGCCACAGCTAACTGAAGTGGTTAGTTGAAAAGCAAGTTTGTTTAGCTAGATTAATCAATTTCTTAACCGTGATTAATCAAACACTGAAAAATCATCAACATCACAAGTTGATCCACGAAAGCAAAGCAGTGGTTGCTTGCATGTATTTTTGTCATTTTAGGAAATACTCTAGTTTGCAGTCAGATTGCAACTTTGTCCTCAAAACATATCTCAATCTTTAGAAATGTGTCCCATCCGGACTTCTTCTAAAAGCAAAATGTGTTTGTCTTCCACATTTGAACATATCCCTCCTAGGGCTGGGCGATATGGCCTAAAAAAAAAATCTCCGATTTTTTTACAAAAAATCCGATTCACGATTTAAATCGATTTTTTTCCCCCAAAATTTTTTGCAGATGACAGAAGCTGTTGAAAACATTTTTTTCTTTTATTTTGTGATGATTTTCCCAAGTAGGTTGATAAAAATAAAGTGCAAACAAAACCTGAACATTGTAGAAAGGTGCCTGTAGTATACAAAAAGTATTTGGTCACTCTTTTGTTTGCCTGAATCATTTAAATATAAAATTAAATTAAACATAACATTAAATGGCATTAAATAGTAGCCTTCCATTGTAAACAACTGTGCAAATGTAACTTTTTACAGTAAGCTTTTCTAACTGAATACACTGATACAAACACAGCATGAAATAAAATGTATATGACCCTTTAACATTCACATTTTCAAAAGTGCAACATCTGATCTAACATCAACATAACATATTTTGCACAGTAAATAAGTGCATGTAAACAAAATCAAGTGCATTCACAACATAACCAACAGTATTAAACAGTAGTGCATGTTTTTTCTAAATATTTTTTGCCAGGAAGACAAGCCTGTCTACTACCTCTGGCTTCAGGCATGCACGGTGGCATGTAACAATGCCCCCCCCCCCACACACTGAAAAGCCTCTCAGAGGGGGCACTTGTAGCTGGCACAGAGAGGTATTTCTTTGCTAAAGTACTTAGCCTTGGAAAGTTAAGTTGGTGACGCTTCCACCAGTCAAGTGGATCGGTGTCTGGGTCAACCTGCTGGACCACAGGTCAGTTGTTGCGGAGTAGAATGACATCCCCTCCAGCTCCGCAGAGATCCTTTGGCGTGTACTATTGTACAGCCGAGGCAAGGCAACGTCAGAAAAATGTTTACGGCTTGGTAGCACGTACCTGGGGTCCAAAGCTTTGAGACGGTGAATAAACCCCGGCTTTTCCACGGTGTATATGGGCACCATATCTTTTGCGATATACATCGCGACTGCATCCGTGATGGCTTTCCACCGGGCACTCTTCTTCTCATGCGGAGTACAGTTGGTGAATGTCTCCAAAATGCTGGGTTGTTGTTGTGAGGTGGCGGCGGCGGTGACATTGTTTTAGTTTGTAAACAATGCGCGCGCACTCTACTACGGGAACCCAACGGGGGGGAGGGGTGGGGGCGATTTTCTCGATTTTCAATAAAACACATCGCCTTAAAGCACACATTCGAATTAATCGATTAAATCGATTTATCGCCCAGCCCTAATCCCTCCTCTATGTGTGTGTGTTCAGGCTCTTCTCTGTGTAGAGATTGCGTTAGCCAGCGATGCAGAGTGCTGCGACTGAAGAACCAGCTCAATGAAGACTACAAGGAAGTGACCAACCTGGTCAAACGCACGCTCAGGTAATCACACTCGCTATAAGTTGGATTATTTAGATTGTGGTGTTGCGCATCCAGTCAAGTTTAGATAAAATCATATTTTAATAGCCGGCCTTTTTTCATAAACTAGTGCTGTCAGCAAATTTTCAAAATTTCCATCTGAAAATGTATATTCAAATGTGAAAAAAACAGCAGCACTACTGCGGCTGTTTACCTCGAGCACACTGAATGCACCAACTGAAGGGGTTCACACAACAGCCCCTTTGACACAGAGATTCCTCAATACTGCCATGAAGAAGATCCGCTGTTACCTCACACTGAACCAAACGTCGGCATAATGCCGCACCAGTGTGTGATTTAAGATAGCAGACTGGCATCACAGCAGCAAAAGAGGCGTTGAGTTTAACACAAAAGTGTTAGGCGTCTATTGTGATGTTTAGCATTTGCGGCAGGCAGTGACTTGCACTCTAAACAATAATGGCGGAGGTGTTAAGGTCCTCTGCTCGGAGGGTAAGGAGCTCCCTTACATTGTCGTCTCCCCAATTTGCTGCCAGTTTAGGTTAGCTGCTAATTGCTGCTCGTGTTTTTTGAAATCTCCCAGTGGTTGGAGCGCACAAATATCACATGAAGCGTCACCCCCTTTCCATCCTGCTAGCTGTCCCTTTTCACACAGACATCGGCTCGGCTCTGACTCTCTGTGGGTCTTTTTTAAGAACGAATATTCAACGTCATTTTTGGCCTGTTTTGACAGGAACATTACGTTAAAGTCGCTTCAATAGCTATGTCTCAAAAGGGACAAGATTCCATTCCCTTGTGTTGAAGCTGACAATACATGATCCAGTGTGACCAAAGTCAATGAGGGGTATTTCAGCAGTGGTGTATAAAGTACCCAAAAGCCATACTTGAGTAAAAGTAAAGATACCCTACTGGAAAATGACTCCAGTGAAAGTCACGTCTTAGAATACTACTTGAGTAAAAGTCTTAAAGTATCTGATATTTATTGTACTTAACTATCAAAAGTAATTTTCTGATATTAAATGTACTTAAGTATTGAAAGTAAAAGTACAAGTAAATGCTGTTAATAAAAAAGCAAAGGGTCAGAATTATTAAGTTTATTCTTTTAAGTGCTGTGGCACCACGACCAAGGACATGGAGCTGTGTTGAACATAATTGGGTTGGCTGTGATCCATTCAGGAGCAACAATGTTCAACATAATATATTGTACATAAGTATACTTTTGCATCTACTATGAACTTATCATCATAATTCTCCGAAAAGCAATATTTTGAGTTGTAACAGTGCGTTTATAAGTATGCTTATTCCGACTAGAGGATGTAGAAGGCCAATGCATAATATTGTGTTCAGCAAAAAATATCCACTTGATGCATCAGGTCAGTGTTATGAGAAAGGACACCTGCCTTGTAAACTCCTATGGGCTGATTTGAACACAAAGGTTTTGCTCAAGCTGAATCTGCAATTGGGCGACTGCTACCATCATAACTCCATCTGATCATCCACAACATGACTCAAATATCAAAAGATGATCAACACTAAAGCAGCACCGAAAGGAACAACCCAGTCATTACCGGTACTTGAAACTGAAACATGTCCTGTTCATCTTCAAAAGAAGTTGGTTTTCAAAATTGCGAGAATTCAGTCTCGCTCTTCTTGTGCTGAAGACTAGTCCTGCGATGCTAAATATCCTTTCACAGGCCGCTGAGGCAGGTAGAGGTGTGTTCAGCTTCACACACAGCTTGCGCACAGCTGGGAAGGATTCCCCTAATGTCAATCTCTGTCAATCCTATGGTGTGGTGGCTAGCTAGCATTAAGTTAGCTAACGTTCGCCAACTAGTGCTGCAATGATGATAGCTAAGATGACTCAAATCAACAAAATCTCACAACTGTCAACACTTCCTCAGCTCACTAACTCGCTAGCGATCCACGGGTGTTGGTCTTCGTCACCACCGTAGTTTGTTACGGGAGTAGCAGGTGCTTCCATTTCTACTTCCATCATGAAATCAGTCATCGTATAGTGGAAGGTCGTCGCTCGCTAGCTATAGCATGTAGCATCCTGGGCATCACTGGGAATCAAAACACCGCGGCTTTGAGAGCAGTTGTTTGCAATTGCGCATTAACGTGATTAACCAATGATTTAACTTGCTGCTAGGACCACTGATTCACCAAACCTGCTTGCTTGCAGTCTGTGTTCCACCACAGTCCCCGACGTTGGTCTCATGATTCATTTTTTTCTAAAGATAGATTTTATTTTGTAGCGAGTAACGAAGGTTTCAGGGGAAATGTATCGGAGTAAAAGTATCAGTTTTCTTTGCAAATGTAGTGAAGTAAAAGTAAACAGAAATATAAATAGTAAAGTACAGATATCCAAAAAAACGACTTAAGTACAGTAACGAAGTATTTCTACTTCGTTACTATACACCACTCAATTTCAGAAACCAGTGTGATTCCTCCATAAGAGAGAACTGAAGTCCTCAAGGGAGCATACAGAACTGCTAACTAATGTAATCACAGGTGTTTCTCACTGTGTGTTTCTCTCTCTCAGTGGTGAGGGTTGCTGGGTGGGCAAAGCATCTCTGCGTAGCTGGAGGCAGCTGGCTCTAGAACAGCTGGAGGAGGACGAACACGAAACCAAACACAGCAATGGCCAGACCAATGGACAGGGACCACACAACAACAGTAAAGGTGGGGGGAATGACTGTGATTTTATTCATAGTTTCTTTTTTAATCTGTGATGTGACATCTAGAACCAGCGTCATTTCAACTTGATTTTTGTCAGTATGATAATGTTTATCTGAGGAAACCTAGTTTATGTGATTTGTAGGAAACTACATACACAATGCTAATTGTAAAACTAACAAGACTACAGTCATTCTAGCAGTTGAATGAGGATGAACTCAGTGCAGCTGAGATTGATGGGAATGTCGTTAGTTTTGCAAGTATTTGGTCAAATCTCGAGTACCAAATTTGATGACAATCCATCTAGTAGAAAACTTTGACCAAATGGTGGTGCTACAGAAAATGACATGGTATCATCAAAGTCAGATCCTTCCTCTGGACAGTATGGATGTCTGTACAAACTTTCATGGCAGTCCTTCCAGTAATTGATGACATTTCAGTCCAGGTCAGAGTGGTGGACCAACTGACCAACATTGTTATCTCTTGGGCTAGCATTTTAAAATGTGTTTGAAATAATAAGAAGACGCTGTCTGATTGGTTTGGTGCCATTGTATTTTAGTGTGAAATTCAACTAACATCTCATCTGCAATGTTAAATGTTGTATTGATAACATTTTTATGGAGACACTTTTTTTAAACAATACATCCACAGAGCTTTTAGAAAGGTGCTGGGAAAAAAAGAACTACGTGAATTAATCATTTAAAAAGTCTTTACGTGTCCCAAATTAATTTTTATCTTTATGGGAGGTATGTGACATTTGGTTGCTGCGTCTCAGGCTAATGAGCCAATAGGGTCAGCACCCAGCTTCACTCCAGTACCAACCAACAACAAAGTTCTCAACGACTAAAGGAGGCTGCTTCTGACACTGGTGTCTGATTGCTCTCCATATATTACAATTATTACAACTGCAACAAGGAACAACTGGCGTTAGCTCATAAACGCTATCTTAGCTTAATTGTCGGAACAAGAATAAGCCATGAAATTACAATTTCAAAAAATTTCTAAATCAACTGACAGCCATAGTCCTTAAAACCTTAACTAATGCTCTGTTACTGGTTAGATTGTCAATAGGAAAAAGAACATATTCAACCCTTGAGGAGCTATGTCAACGCCCAGTTAATGTACCAAAGATTATAGGTCCCTGAAACAATGTATGTATGTCGTATAGCTGTTCTTTAGGTAGAGGCACACTCCTACAAACATCCTGGACACAACTGGCCACCACAGTGAATGCAATGGAACAGGGGAGGGAGAGTGGGACATCTAGTGGCTGAATGTTATTCCTGTTTATGGTGAACTGTTTGATTGTAGAGTTCGGCTCAGAGCTCTCGGAGGGCAACGGGGACGAGATGAAGACCTTCAATGAAGACATTGTCTGCTGTCACGGTACTGTCCCATCATCAGCATCTACAATAAACAATTTTGAAACAAGAACGGTTTTCATTACATTATTGCATACCACCCATAGTTTATTCTTAGTATTTTAGCTTTTAAATGTGTATGTTTGTTCCTGCTGTAGGGGCTCTGAGTATTTTGGAGACCGAACGAAAGCTGGTATCTTCTGAAGTTTGGACCAAGCTGAGAGAATACTTCCCCAAAGCCCCAGAGTTCACCCAAAACCAGGACTCCTGTCAGCAGTGCCTGGTGAGTAGGTGATGACAAACCGTCCAGTGTTGCACCACACTGGTCACTTTAATTTTCTATTTATTCCCCAAGTCGCCATTGTTTTTCCCAAAAGTAAGCTGCATTAAAGTTTCAGTTGCTCACAGTGGTGTAGCTGCCACGGCAACACGAGATGGACATCCAAAGACAGTCTTTAATTCCATACCGACAACCGTTGTTTACAATCTGTGACTCCTCTTGTGATACAGAGTGACAGTGGGCAACTATTTGAAGCTATGACAGCTATGTGCGTATGCTCTGTTGATGCACTGTAACCCCTAAACATGGAACTGTAACCAGCACAAGTGGATGAAAGCTATAGACAGACAGCAGGCATAGAGAGGAATGAGTCAAGGCATCCAAAGTCGGTCGATGTTTCTCAATAAACAAAAGCATTGGGTTAGTTGTGGAATAAAATGTTTCCTTCTTGTGAGTACAGACATTGGAGCAGGAAGAAAAGGACAATGAGGCGGTGAGTAAGATGATGGCCCTGGACCAGAAGAACCAACTGCTCAACCTCTTCAATGAGAAGAACCGGCCGATACTCAACAAGTGGCCTCAGGTAGACACAAAGCTAAGCACCTGAATGGAGCACCTGCATGGATATATATATATATATATATATATATATATATATATATATATATATATATATATATATATATATATATATATATATATATATATATATATATATATATATATATATATATATATATATATATATATATATATATATATATATATATATATATATATATATATATATATATATATATATGCATATATATATATATATATATATATATATATATATATATATGCATATATATATATATATATATATATATATGCATATATATATATATGCATATATATATATATATATATATATATGCATATATATATATATGCATATATATATATATATATATATGCATATATATATATATATATATATATATATGCATATATATATGCATATATATATATATATATATATATATATATATATGCATATATATATATATATATATATATATATATATATATATATGCATATATATATATATGCATATATATATATATATATATATATATATATATGCATATATATATATATATATATATATATGCATATATATATATATATATGCATATATATATATATATATGCATATATATATATATATGCATATATATATATATATATATATATATATATATGCATATATATATGCATATATATATATATATATATATATATATATATATATATATATATATATATATATATATATGCATATATATATATATATATATATATATATATATATATATATATATATATATATATATATGCATATATATATATATATATATATATATATATATATATATATATATATATGCATATATATATATATATATATATATATATATATATATATATATGCATATATATATATATATATATATATATATATATGCATATATATATGCATATATATATGCATATATATATGCATATATATATATATATATATATGCATATATATATATATATATGCATATATATATATATATATATATATATATATATGCATATATATATGCATATATATATGCATATATATATGCATATATATATATATATATATATGCATATATATATATATATATATATGCATATATATATATATATATATATATATGCATATATATATATATGCATATATATATATATATATATATATATATATATATATATATATATATATATATATATATATATATATATATATATATATGCATATATATATGCATATATATATATGCATATATATATGCATATATATATATATATATATATATATATATATATATATATATATATATATATATATATATATATATATGCATATATATATATATGCATATATATATGCATTGTTATGCGCAAAGTTCAATAATGAATTCAAAAGTAGTCTATTGCGCACTTTTATTTTAAAAGTACTGCTATATGAACAAAAGGGCAATAACATTTGGTTCGCAAACACTAAACGAATCAGGTTCTTATATACACATATATACAAAAAAACTGACTCCTCTCTGTTTGTCTCTCTAGGGTACAGATGTACTTTACATAGTCCCTCTATTTTTTGTGGATGAGTGGAGAAAATTCATCAGGTATGTTTGTTTCAAGAAACAATTGGAATGAACAAAGTAATATTACTGTTTGTTGTCATAATATGAAAGGAGTGAAGTTAGACTGTATGCTCTCAGGGAACAGGGTCAGCCTTCCATAGAAGGAGTTAGTTAAAGGACTGTCATTAGTAGTGACTTAAATTGATAGTCTGGGAGTTTTGAAGTGGGATTGTATGAGGTTCTCCAGAGTTAGCATTACCGACAGTAGATGGAGGTCAGCACGTTCCCAGTTTGGAGAAGCAGACAGAAGTAGCAGAGCAGGTATTTTAGGCCCCCAAAAGAATCAATATCAGTTGAAGTGTACGCACAATTTAAAATATTTTCCAACATGGAACTAAACTGAAAGTGAAACTTTTCTATACTATCTTTTTCAACAGTCTTGTAGCTTTTAATAGAGCACTTTCAGTTCCAATCCCTGTCGGAAAGGGCTGTCTGACGGCAAGATAAAGCAGTGAAAGTATTCAAATGTAGCACACACTTAAACGGATCCACATTTTTTGAGGTGGGTCTTTCTTTGGGATGTCTAACATACATTTTGCTGCTGCCCCAGTCCACAGGAGTACATTGCTTTGCTCATGTACTGGTACTCCTGTCTGTTTCTACAAACTCCATCTGCTGTCGGTAATACACCGACTATGGAGAAGTACCTCATACAGTCGCATTAAGGTGGCCCTGTTTGTTTTTTGAGTTGTCCAGTCCCGAATGATGTTGAAATATGACTGGCAGTAAAATAGCACATGGGAGAAGATTGCTTTCAGGGCTTTCTGCCAGAAATCTTCCTAGGTTTAGTGAGTCTGGGATTCAAATAAACTCTTTCTGGCAGAAATGTTAAACTTTCAAATTGTCGTTTTTCTCCCATCTGTGTGTGTGTATTTGGAAGGAGGCCCACTAAATCCTCTCCAGTGTCTAATGTTGGCAACACATTGCTGCTGTGTCCCCACGGAGGCTTCATGTTCACCTATGACTCGCTCATCAACGGAGATGGACAACAGTGAGTTCTGCTTATTTATATACTATATTTAATAGTTGCTGTTCACCTAAATTGTATTTGCATGATAGTTATACTTCTAACAGTGTATACAAATAGAACAGCAATTAAACTTTGCTGTCCATTATAAGTCAAAGTTCTAATGTGGATGTCATGTAAACCCTGAAAAGCTGAACTGGTGTGTTTGTGATTGGATGCTGCTGTGGTCTCGTGTTGTGCTGTTTGTCCTGCACAGTGTAGCTCTGCTCTGGCCCAGCGAATGGGAAGTGATCAGCAGGCTCTTCATTGTGGACCAGCCAATCTCCATCCACTGCTTCAAAGAGACCACACTGACTGGTCCCACCACGCAGTACACTACTCAGCCTGGTAAGAGGTAAAAGTTATATACCTCTTACCAGAGGTATATAACATGGTTCACCTCACATATTCACGGCTTCCACTAGTTTAACGCTGATTAAAAATCAAAACACTCCGACAGTTTGATATTTTGAGTGATGCTTTGACCTTTTTTGGCTTCTCAGCATCCTTGGTTTCTTTGATACTGATGTGGTGGTGTTCATGTGTTCAGATATCTGTTGGGAGTGCAGAGAGAGCTTCCTCTTCCAGCAGCAGAGGGACCTCAGAGAGTACACCCAAGCCACCATCTACATCCGCAAAGTCATCGAAGACCAGAGGGTATGAACAAGAACTGTATTTTTCCACACAATGTCTGAAATTAGATCCACAGAATGAACATTGTTGTCCTCTGCACAGATGACAAAGGAGGCTGCTCCGGAGCTGAACGCCAGCAGCTCTGAGGCAGAGGAGGAGAAGGAAGAAATTCCAAAGGTAGAAGGAGAGAGAGACCCAGATTTCAGTCAGGTAAATCCATGACCATGCTGTTGCTATAGTGAAAGTAAAAGAAAAGTGTAAAAAAAAGTACAGACTTCACCCTGTCCTGCATCAACTGCCTAAAATATCACATGACTGCGTGTGTTGCCTCCTTTTTTATTTCTGTCTTTTCTCTCTTACCACAATTTCTGTTTCCTTTAGTTATACTTATGTTCCTGTGTGAATAAGTATTAATAATACTAGTAGGGTGAGGAGTATCAATAGCCCATTACCGGGGTAATGGCTGACAGTAAAACTAATAAAATTAGCAGTACACACAGCTTCGCTTCATCTTTGATCATTCTTGGTTTTAAACTTTGAAAAATTTTGTCTTGACTTTTTTTGAGTTAGCAAAGATGATAACCGAGCACTGTTAGCCCCAATAGCTAACATCAAGCTCTATCACACTGCTTTCTACAGTCACAAGATGGTGCGAAGCGGCTCAAGTTGAGTGACGACAGTACAGCAGCAGCTCCTGTGACCAACATGACCAAACTAGGCGGAATCAGGAGAAGCACCCGGCACAGGAAACTCAGAGGGGAGAAAGCCCTCATCGTTTCAGCTAATCAGACACTCAAAGAGCTAAAAATACAGGTAAGAGCTCTAGATGACTAGCCGGAAGCCTTTAGAACCACATGTGATTGAGATAGAAGTAATGTAATTACTGTACTCTACAGGGAGTAGTCGTTATTCACAGAGCTGACTGTGCTGTGCTTCTGACCCTGTAGATTATGCACGCCTTCTCCGTGGCGCCGTTTGACCAGAACCTCTCCATTGATGGAAAGAGTCTGACGGACGACTCGGCCACACTGGGGAGTCTGGGCGTCATCCCCGAAAGCATCATCTGTCTAAAGGTACTTTGACATAGAAATCTTAACCACTGCAGATTTAATCCCATCACATCTCCCATCACATCTTTTCATGGTGATTACAGACATTTCCCCTTAAATTTCAATATTATTTCTTGACAGGCCGATGAGCCAATAGCAGACTACGCTGCAATGGACGATGTCTATCAGGGTAAATGCTCTTTTCTTCACCTCCTTTTATATTATGTTTACTTTGAGAAAAGATAGATTATGATAAACATGTTTCTCTTCGTCTTCCTTAACAGTGAGAATGCCTGAAGAGGGATTTAAAGGTGAGCACGCTTTTTCTACAATTGTTTTGAACCATTTGGTTTTTTTCCACCCAGCAGGAAATGAAGATCTCTATGATCCCCTCTAATGCGTTTAACTTAGAGGGACTACTGCAATAATGAGACTAAATTCACCTTATGACTCTATTGGCTGAAAAAAATGAGATGTAGGCACCCATCTGGAGGTCTGAAACCGAGCGACAGGCAATACACCTTTAACATAGTGTTGTTGTGGATCACACATCATATCATTTGATCCTTATTTTTAGGCCTTGGCCTTGAACCCAAACACTTTTTGAATACTGACTGTGTAGGGCTGAGTTTTGATAACACAAGCACAGGAAGTTGATTATTCATAATCAGATTATGTGGTAAATTAAATCTATTTATGTTTCGGTGGAAAGTGTGTTTGTGTTCTGATTTGATCTCATCATTTTTGCTCCTCTCTGCAGGCACTGGGCTTCTGGGGCACTGAGGAAAGCTTGAATTGGACAGCTGACAGATGACATTTTAAAACAAAAAGGCTTGAATTTGTCAAGTGTGCATATATAAATAAGTGCTTTCATTTTTTTTTTACGTTTTGAGTAGGCTTTCTTTAATAAAACTGACTGTTGCAAAGCCGCTGTTTTTCTCTACATAACGTTAGCTGGCCTTTGATATTTAAGACTCCTAATCATTCTGAAGGACTGTGTGGTAGTGAATCTGATCTTCAGTCTACTGTTGCTCAATGAAATGGGCTTTGTTTTTGACTTTTAAATTATGGCAGAAGACAAATTGATGTTTTTTCTTTCCATTCTGTGGAAGCTTTTGAAGCTGTGTTCTCACTGCAGAGTTTTCGGGTTTGTCAAAAGAATGCACGAGTAACTGTCAACTATTACAAATATAACTGCTCTTAAATGTTAGAACATTTATTACCTCTACAGCAAATCTATATCCATATACTCCATGTGGCGTTTAGATACATAGCTACACGGTATGTATAGAGGCTGATTCCTGCAGACGTTTCAGCAGTGCAAACCTCGAGAGATGGAGGTGAGAAACAGAACGCAAGCAGTGATATGTCCTGTTCTTTTCACTGTTATTTCTTATGGACAATAAAGTTATTTTCAAAGCACCCTGTCCTCACATACACATTATTCCATTCACAAATTGTATTTATTCCAGTAACTCAGTGACATTGGGATTATTTCAGTCCTGTGAATATGCAACATCCACATATTAATAATGATTAGTAATGAAGTAGTCACAGGTGTTCCATATGTGTCATCTGCATCAAATAAGAGAAAATGCACAGCTGCACACACTCAAAAATATGAGTGGAAGGCGGTGTTTATGAATAATTTACAAGTGCAACAAGACTCAGGAACGGAAAACAAGAAGATACATTTAATTGGGAAGTCATCAGAATAAATTAATACAAAATAATATAGGTTGAAGTGATCTAACAATCTGGATTTGTGTAAGTCATTTTAACATGGAATTAAAAAAGCTTGAAAGGTGTTCAAAAAGAACAATGTTACTATATTACGTTAAGTTTAAGTATAATGGTTTAAGTTAAGTAAAACACAAACTCTGAAAACCAGCTGAAGCACCTTCCTCCACCTACGACCGCCACCATCCACCCACGGACAAAATATCCACCTTGAGCTGCTGCCTGTGAAACGACTAACTCCTCTCCACCTACAGCCTCTGCCAGCAAACTGCAGGTGCCGCCTCCACCTGCAGGTACTGGCAGACAGCTGCTATCTTAATCTCCACCTACAGGCATACCAACAACCATTACCGCTGCAGCCATCTGTAGATCCTTGCAGACGCCTTCCGCCTGAAGCTCCACCGGCAGCCATCAACCTCGGCCTCCACCTGAAGACGCTGCCAGATAATTCTAGCTCCACCTGAAGCCTCCATCTACCTGCACCGCTCAGATAAGAAACACAAACATAGTGTAAAAATAACATGTCTGAGCTGATGAAGTAAAGCTGCTTGCTGTTTGTTTACACCATCTCTTTCTCCTCACAGCTATTTCCACACGTTGACTGACCGGGATGCTGAACTTCATGGACCAGAGAGAGCTCTTCTTCCTCCCACTAGTCTCAACTCAAGGTAGAGTTGATCAGCCCGATGTTCAGCAATGTGAGATATTTGGTAGTGTGTCAGTGTGTAGCCGTGCTTCTTCAGTACCTCTGATTGTTTTAATGGAGGGTTGGTGATGCGCGTTATTTCAATACAACACGTGTTCTTTGTGGTTTTCACCAGACCCTGTTGGACTTCACATCCAGATCTACCAGGAGCTGATCCAGAGCCGACGAGGAGGATCCCTTCTACCAGAGCTGTGTACCAGAGATTCTCCTTCCTCCTCCACATCCTGCACATTCACACCGACTCCTGCTGCTCCTCTCCCAGACTGAGAGCGCCCCTCCCTGTTCAGTTCCCCACAGCCAGATTAGTGGAAGTCTGAAGAATGCAGAGACCAGAGAATCCACCGGAGACTTTAGAGCCTCATGTTTCCAGCCGTGCTCGCTAAATACTTCAGTTTGCCAGCAGATATATTTACTTACTTTTTACTTTCTGATAAATGAGTTGATACGAATTATTTATTGGTTAAAAATGCTTATGTTTCCCAATGTAAATTAATCATCATGTCTGCATTTACAAATGTTAGTATTCTTTTAATAAACGCTCTTGAGTTTCTCAATTTCGCATAGGCCATCAATAAGTCAGTCAACCAGAATAATATTTACTAATTTAGTAATAAAGAATTCTGTAACACATATGAAGGTCATGTCTACAATGCTTTAGAAGCACAATCTTAACACATTATATTGTATCTACACATAAAGCATCCTATAGGCGAATCTCATCACTGGTATCAAGTATCACCTGCATTAACTTGACACCTGTGAGACCAAATCTGAAGAAACTAGAATGTGTTTAAGATGTTTTTCTTTCTGGCTGGTTTCAGTAAAGATTCTGGATCTTTCTCTGATCTTGTAAGAACAATCAGTCTATTGAGAAGGAAACTTGTCTGTTTGGATCTCTTTGTTTTTAAGATCCACTGATTTTATATTAAAGTCTCTCAATTCTTCACAATCTGTAGTTGTCTTAAAGGAAGACCTTCTTTCGGTGGTCTTGGATTAACACTGCTTTCAGTCAGTGGGTTTAGTGGAAATACTTGTTTGAAGCTTTTCTAACTCACCACTGAACTCAAGACAAATATCAACATATCAGCCCACAAGATCAGTCTCTATGCAGATGATATATTGCTCTTCCTACAAAACCCCTACTCATCACTATAGGAAACTATTAAAGTCATGGAATCATTCTCTAATATCTCCGACTACTCTATCAAATGGAGTAAATCATCCATCCTTCCATAGTAACAGTTGGGATGGGGCAGCCCATACACCACCTATCCCTTTCTGCACAGGTGCCATCACGTATTTGGGAATACATATTTCCCCCAGGCTGTCAGAGCTGTTCACACTCAACTTCACTCCATTACTTAAAACAATAAATGACGACCACCTCCGCTGGATGAACCTACCATTATCACTCATGGGCAGAATAGTTACAGTTAAAATGACAATACTTCCTAAAATAAATTACCTATTCATAATGATACCTTCTTAACCCACCCACTCCTGGTTCAAGTCGCTTGACTCAATCATAACTCAATTCCACTGGAAAAATAAAACACCAAGAAATTAAACTGTCCACTCTACAAAAACCAAAAACACAAGGAGGACTTGAAGTTCCACATTTCTTTCACTACTCTCTAGCAAATAAACTTCAATACATTCTTAAATGGATCCACCCCAGCCAATCAGACAACACATGGTTAGATATAGAACAGACAGTTTGTAAGGACATTCAGATTTCTGACTAACCATTTTTAAGCCAATCTATCAAACGCCATCCTTGTTTCAATATACTATATAATAATATAATATAATATATAATAGCAGAAACTCTGACAGCCTGGTGGAAATTCCACAAAATCACTAACATTACTTTTGCACCTTCAAATTGTACTCCCATATGGAACAATCCTGATTTTCTAAGTCACAAGACACCTCTTAATCTCCACACATGGTCCGCTAAAGGTGGTCTTTCAATAAAAAATGTATTAAAAAAATAAAATTAAAAAAACATATCAGCCCCAAACTGTGAAGTAATGACCACAGTGGTTATTGTGTTAAATACAATCCATTTTAAAATAGGACTCATCAACAAAAAAAAGTAAATCTTGGTGAAACAATCATCTCAGTTCTCTTGAAAGTCAATGGACAGAAAGTATGTGAAAGATAAATCCTTCTCATCAACAATGAGAGCACTGCTCTTCAGCAGCATGTCAGTGTGTCTTGTATAGGAGGGCAAAGGAATCGTTGCAGAAAACCTGGGGAGCCGCTGTGGGCATTAGCTAACGACATAGAAAGCCTGTCGCGATGGGCTTATGTACACATGGGGTGTAGCGGCTGGAAACTGCCAAAGGGAGGGGCCACCTGCCGTGAGGGCTGCAATGCAGAGCTCCTCAGAAGAAGAGAGACCGGCATGGTTGACTGAAGTGACTGAACTGACTGGGCTGTGTCATTACAGCAAACAGACCGGCCACGCCCCGGGCCCAGGGTCTGCTGGGGGTGTGGTCAACCAGGGCACTTTGCCAGGGAGTGCCCCAAGTCAAGCAAGTCTCAGGGAAACGGCTAAGGGCCCGCATAGAGGAGGATATGCGGACCCCGGCCCTAACTCCAATCCTGTCTTCACAAGCCTCAACATCAGATGGAGGAGCCCAACATCACAGCCGGGGGAGCCAGGCTCCACTTCCCCCAGAAGCAGACGACAGCGCATGCTTGGAGCCTGTCGTTGCAGTGGGACGTACCGGTAAGGGCGATTCTTGTTTTGTCCCTGTCACTGTGGAAGGAGTGCCCTGCTTTGTATTAGTAGACACAGGGTCAACAGTAACGTTGGTGAGGCCGGATATGGTCCCGGACGGGACTCTGTTCGACCCCACCGCTGGAGAGCTGGCACCCATGAAAGGCATATGTCTGTTGACTATATCTGTGGGGGGGGACTGTACGGTACCGGGTGTGGATAGCTTCAGTGCAGGATCCATGTACCGTAACACCTTTATAACAAATGATCCAGAGAGAGACCCATGTTGCCAGGAAGGCGGAGCTTTATCCTGGAGCACTGGCCCAGGTGTCTCCCGTTACGTTTCAGATCACCCATTTTGCGCTTCGTGCACGCACCCTCATCATGGAAAAGACACGAAGAAATGCATATGATGCGGCTTTCAAGTTAGAAGCGATCCGTCTGGCTGTCGAAGAAGGAAATAGAGCTGCTGCACGTATGCTCTGCATCAATGAATCGATGGTGAGACGCTGGAGACGGCAGCATGAAGAACTGACTCGCTGCAAAAAGACGACAAAAGCTGTGGATGTTACCGGCATTTATTTAATTAAAAGTTTAAAAAATCTTTCCTGTAACATCTTGCCACGTTAATATCTTATGTTTCAACGGGGACACCTGCGGCTTATAGACAAGTGTGGCTTATTTATGTACAGTTTCTTTTAAAAATTAGCCGGTGCGGCCTATATATATGTGCGCTCTATAGTCCGGAAATTACGGTATTCTGGGTTTGGAATTTTTGAAGGCCACAGGCTGCCAGCTGGACCTGCAACGAGGCACGGCGAGGTTCAAAGGGGGGCCTGCTATCACGATGACCACCATCCACACCCCTACTGTGCCTCCTCCCAGACCTCTCACACCATCTGCAAGTACGGTAGAGACTGTATCCGGCAACCTTCCACCCATCGCCTGCCTCCCGGAGGAACCCACTCGGGGTGCCTCTTTCCCAGAGACTGTATCCGGAAACCTTCCACCCATCGCCTGCCTCCCTGAGGAACCCACTCGGGGTGCCTCTTCCCCAGAGACTGTATCCGGCAACCTTCCACCCATCGCCTGCCTCCCTGAGGAACCCACCCGGGTGCCTCTTCCCCATCTGACCCCATGGCCTACGTAACCCCAACCCCGCCTGGGTTGTACCAGGAGGAGGAGGGGACTCTGGTTGAGCTAAGGGAGGTGTGGAGCAAGAACTGTGGTGGCCTACATCCTCAGGCGCAGGAACAGCTGTGGCAGCTTCTGCTAGAGTTTCAAGGCAGTTTCGCCAGGAGTGAGGATGAGGTAGGGCAAACTCATCTAGTACAGCATGAGATTGACACAGGGGATGCGCAACCCCGCAGGGTGGCTTGCCAGCAGGATGAAGCGGTCGCGAACATGCTGCGGGCGGATATCATCGAGCCTTCCGACAGCCCCTGGGCAGCAGCAGTTGTCATGGTTCCCAAAAAGATATGCGGCTGGCGACTCTGCTCTGACTACAGGCCTGTAAATGGAGTAACCAAGAAGGATTCCTACTGCCCCGCATTGACGAGTCTCTGGACCTGGTCTCAGAGTCCTCTTGGTTCTCCTCCTTGGACCGCCGCAGTGCCAAGTGCCAAGTGCCACTCGCCCCGGAGGCCCGCCCCAAAACAGCTTTCTGCACCGGACGGGAACTGTGGCAGTTCAAGGTCCTTCGTTTTGGACTTTGTAATGCCCCTGCCACCTTCGCGAGGTTGATGGACAAGGTGTTGGAAGGGGTCCCCCGTCAGCAGTGCCTGGTTTACCTGGACGACATCCTGGTTCATGGTAACTCATCTGGAAAAAACGGGACGCTGAACTTCATCTACCATAAAGAGCTCTTCCTCTCAATGCTTTGCAGTTAAGCAAGTGTGATGCACATCGACTGTATCTGTGGTGTCTCAATGTCTCTGCATGTATTTTCAGTTCATCAGATGTTTTAATGCTTGTCAGAAATGATCAAGTCTATAGAAGTCATGAATAGAAAACAGGGATGTTTTATATCTTTGTAATAGAACATCTTAGAATAATATCTGAACAGTTTGAAGCTCTGATTCTCTTCTGAATGTAAATATTTCTAGTGGAGGTTTTGTGCTGTATGATATATACCAGACATTTTCTCTGTGTTTTTTTCCAGGCCCTGGTGGAATCCACAGAGTTCAAGATCCAACAGGAGCTAGTCAAGAACCAACGGATCAATTCCTTCTGCAAGATCTGAGCATCAGAGATGCTTCTTCCTCCTCCTCCTCCTCCTCCACGTTCACCACCAACTCCTGCTCTTCTCAAAGTTAAATAAAATCAATCGATCTCTGCCGTCAGATCATTGGGGTCCACAACAATTAGCATCAAACAGATTCCTTCATATTGGAGATCTCTGTGGATTCGTGGGAGTTTTAACACAATTTTCTCATCAGACACTTTTCTCATTTTTATTATTTGTTTTCCAGTTTGCCAGCAACTTTCTGTTATTAGTTTGAATGAGGAATGCTAAAAGTACTTCTGAACCTCTAGAGTAGACGAACATAGATAAAGTTCACAAGTTGTTCAAACTTAGAAATATCAATGATCAGCATTTGAAGTAAAAACTTCAGTTGTAGCAACAAACCAGTCCTCAGACTTCACCAACAGTGAACATCATTCATAATATAAAACGTTCTTTTGATTCAATACAAAGTGAGAAATGATTCACTAAAGCTGAACTAAACAGTTGTAGGTTTAACTTCATGTCACATGTTTTTCTACATTAATCTTCCAAGTCATGCACTGTTGATATATATACCTTTAAAATATATATACAAAATATAGAAAAAGTCTAGTTTTGATTCAGTACAAAGTGAAATATATTCTTTTTACTTTGGAGCCATTTCAGAACTTTGGATCTCCAGGTCTGGCAATGGAAGGACATTTAAGTTCATTTAAGTTGTCTCTACGCCACTATGGAGATACGCTCACAGCAGATCCTTTCGGATCGCTCCTCAAAAACGTGCCGGAAGACATTAGAGCTCCACGTCGGCGGAGATTACGGAAAAGTGGCCGGAGAGGAGGCGTACGACAACGGCTACGGAGAAGAGGAAATCGACCGCGCCTGCCATCTATGATTCTGAGTAACGTAAGGTCGCTGAGGAATAAGATGGACGAACTCCGACTCCTGACAAGGGGATGCTTTGAGTACCGAGAGTCCTGTATCATGCTTTTCACCGAGACTTGGTTACACCCCGAGATCCCTGACTGCTGTGTTGGAATAGAGGGGTTCTCACACATTCGCTCTGACAGAAGCGAGCTGTCAGGCAAAAGCAAAGGGGGCGGGCTCTGCCTATACATAAATGACAAGTTGTGCAGACACCACACAGTCCGGGAAAAATCTGTAACCCTGATGTGGAACTGTTATGTGTGAGTCTCAGGCCGTTCTACCTACCTCGAGAGTTTGGTAATATCCTCCTCTGCTCTGTTTATGTACCTCCCAATGGCAATGCCTCGAGGGCTGCAGCACAGGTGGCAGACTGTGTTCACGAACAACTACAGCGCACCCCAAACGCCCCGTTTTTCATCATGGGAGATCTTAATCATTGCAACTTAAACATTGCATTGCCAGGTTTTGAACAGTATATAAAATGTGATACCAGGAATAATCGGACTTTAGACAAGTGCTATGGTAATGTAAACATGCATACACAGCCATAGCTAAAGCACCCCTGTCTAACTCTGACCATAACACCGTTCACCTGATCCCCACATACAAGACAGCCCTGAAGAGCAGTAAACCTCTGGTTAAATCTATCAATGCATGGACAGATGACAGCATAGAAACACTGAAAGGTTGCTTTCTATGTACAGACTGGGATACCTTCTCTGGAGAGCCAAACCTGGACAATGCTACAGAAGTTACCACAAGTTACACACAATTTTGTGTTGACACTGTGATTCCAAAAAGGACAATAAAAGTCTACCCGAACAACAAACCTTACATCACAAAGGATGTGAAGGACTGTATTAACAGAAAAAAACAGGCATTTAAGACCAACGACCACCTACAACTAAAAACTGTACAAAAGGAGTTGAACCAGAGGCTGAAAGAAGCTCGGGAACACCATAGGGAGGCAATAGAGGAAAACCTCCAGGCTATCAACTCTAGAAAACTATGGAACTCCATGAAAACTGCCACCAACATGAAACCCACAAAAAAAATCATGATATGTTGTAGATGAACTGGCTAAAGCAAATGAGCTGAATGTTTTTTACAAGCAGTTTGACAATTATGACTTCTCTGCTGAATGTGACATGGTGCTTGATGGTATTGCTATTGATGATGTTGACAGGCTAGAGATTGACCATCAATCCGTCAACAAGGTCCTTAAGCAAATCAATGTCAACAAGGCCACAGGTCCAGATGGTATCTCTGCTTTTTTATTAAAAACATGTGCAGATGAATTGACACCTGCCTGGTGCCCCATTTTCCAGAGGTCCCTAGATTCTCACACTGTACCAACACAATGGAAAAAGGCAATCCTCATACCGGTCCCTAAGAAGCCCTGACCACAGGAGAATAATGATTTTAGACCTATTGCTCTAACCTCTGTTGTGATGAAGTGTATGGAGACGCTCATGGTGAGCAAACTACGGCTGGATGTAGGCCCACAGCTAGATTCCTACCAGTTTGCATACACACAGCAGAGAGGCACTGATGATGCAACCAACAGTATAGTGCATCTAGTTACTAAACACCTTGAGAATCCGAGGGCCTATGCCAGACTGTTGTTTGTAGATTTCAATTCAGCCTTTAACACCCTACAGCCTCACGTTCTCCTGAATACACTGCAGCTGATGAATGTCAACCCCTTCACTATTAAGTGGTACCACTCATTCCTCACCAACCGTACCCAGCAGGTCAGGGTGAACAGGACCTTGTCTGAACCCTTGACCATCAACACCGGCACCCCCCAGGGTCAGTTCACCAGTCCTGTTCACCCTGTACACTAATGAATGTACATGCTAACAATTACATGGTCAAGTTTTCTGATGATACAGCCATCCTGGGTCTCATGTCTGACACATCAGATACAGCTGTGTACAGACATGAGATTCAGAACTTTGTCCAGTGGTGCGACAAACACGTCAGGAAAACAGAGGAGATGGTATTCGACCCCAAACACATTGGAGACCACTCCCCAGTGGTTATTCATGACCAGAACATTGCACAGGTTGACTCCTACAGATACCTGGGCATACACATTAATAATAAACTGACATGGAGTGTTCAGGTAGAAAATGTCTGTACTAGGGTCCAACAGCGGCTACACTTCCTCCGTAGGCTGAGGGTCTTTGGTGTCAACCAGAAAGTCTTGCTCCTCTTCTACCACGCCATAGATGAGAGCATCCTGCGGTTTGGAATCTCAGCCTGGTTTGGCAACCTCAGTGTGCAGCTGAAAGCCCAGATCACCCGGCTAATACAAAGAGCCATGAAAATCATGGGAGTCAGACAGCATCCCACACTCCAGGCCGTCTTTGATGAAACTATCATCAGACAGGCCCAGAAGATCATTTCAGACCCCACTCATATCCTCCACCCTGAATACTAGCTTCTTCCCTCAGGCAGATGCTTCAGAGTCCCCCAGTGCAGGCTCAACCGCTTTAAGAACTCTTTTGTGCCCTTGTCCATCAAAGCCCTAAATGGCAAGCTAGCCAGAGCTTAACCCTGGAACACCGATTTTTATTTATTTTAATATCTTAACTATGCACAACTGGTGCGTTATACAATGGGCAGTGTGAAATGTGTTTGTTGGCCGGTGGCAGTCTTTTGTAAGTACTGTAGGTACTGTGTGTGCGGGTATGTGGACTGGCGACAGTCTGTGTATGTAATGTATGTATGCAATATGTTATTTGTATTGTGTTGTTTTTTAACAGCAGACACTACACTATATGTGTTTCCATGACAAATTTCCTTCGGGACAATAAAGTCTATCTTATCTTATCTTATCTTATATCTCACAAGGCTACAATACTACAATTACAATTTTGTCGGTCAATTTTTTCCTCATGACTTCATATTATTGTTTTCTGTTTTAATTCATGTTTTTTTTTTAAATACCAATGAATGGGGGTCCTGAGGAACCCTAGTCAAAAACACCAATGGCAGCCAATGCAGTTATATTGACAAAATAGATTAGATAAGGTTTGCCATGGGTCCTACTTTAAATGAGCACACTATCACACATCAGGAAGGAGGCACACTGTCAGTCATTTTGAAGGAGACAGACAGATTTCCTCATGAGCTCTGTGAATGAATAAACATTTTGCTGTGCTGGTTGATTGTTACAGTAGTTTATTATATTTCTTGTATGTTGAATATACTGTTAGAATGAGGGTTAATCTACAATACAAACTGTAAATGACTGTCTCTTAAAACAGCATAAACCACGTGTTTACATTCTGAACACAGAGTTAACTTGTACAAATCTTCTGACTCATATTGTGGCAGTCTAAAGGCAAAAGCTCGGAGCTTTTTTCTCAACCGGAAACGTACCCATTTGGTTGCCGTACCGCCCGTCGCCATTTTCAAAACGGATAAAGCTTTATTGCGCAGAGCAGCGTTGTTCAGCAAAGAAGTTTAAATAAAGAGACGGATCGTTTGAATAATTCAAGGTAATACAAAGACGTCCATTGACTGGAAGCTGCATGTTGGATGGCCCCTGATGACTGTTTTATTCAGATTATAAACGCTCATGTATCCCAATGAGTTTCACTGACCTAACATTGGTAACCTTTTCGAGATTACATTAGCATCCGTAGCTAAAGCGGGCTAGCTCACGTAACTAAGGTATTACCTTGAAGACCCTGTGGACCTCAGTGGCATGAGCCTGTAGCCTGAGCAGACAGCCGGCTTGCTTCGTAATGTAGCGAAGGCACCCTAGTTTACGAATATTATCTTACATGCCACTTTTTCATACGCCCAAATCCATATTCTGAATAATCTTACATTTAAGTTAATGCTCTAAACTTGCACAGTAACGTAACATAAGCAGAGTTTAAGCATAAACACTAAACTCGTTTCCTTCCTGATCACATAATCGACTATAGTATATGGAAGCCGGTACCATCGTAAACTCCATAAAACCTTCAAATGAATGTGCGTGCTTCTCTGTGTGGTCCACCGGTAGATGCTATACTCAGTATTCCGGCTCCTTCTACATTTTTGTCAGTTTGCTGGAAATGTAAAACATGGCAGTTCATTTGTGAATTGAGTTTGACACGATGTTCTCTCCTCACAAGAGAGGGCGGGACGTTCTGCCCCTCAACAAGATGCTGGAGCTACCGAACTACAGCAGCCAGCTGATGCAGCAGCTGTGGGCCCTGAGGAACGAGGGCCACTTCTGTGACTGCACCATCCTGGTGGGAGACAGCCCGCACCGCGCACACAAACTGGTACTGGCCGCCTCCAGCATGCTCTTCAGGTAGCGTGAGCATGGGCTTTGATAGATAACCTGCAGAGGTTGATCTGTCGGTGATCTAAATGTTTGGAGGGTGTTAGGTCAATCAAGATAAGTCCAGAGTCTCAAGCTGTTAGAGGCAACTCGTCGAGATCATTCTTGATCATTCATCAGAGTAGTTTGAAAAAATAATATTAACGTCCGCTTA
>NC_136636.1:27747590-27790090 GCF_949748355.1 Melanostigma gelatinosum
GACTAGGGCTGGGCAGTATACCGGTTTTTTATTTCTGGTATGATATGAATTCTTCAGGTGCATAGCCGAAACAACTGCTAAATGTATTCTTTGTTGAAGTCAGCGCTAGTTGTCTTATATGTATTGAGAGGGAACTCTAGTCATGGTCATAACTTTATAACACAACAATTACCAACCCACAACTAACACTCTTTAACAGAGAAAAACACCACAGCACACAACAGTCTGTGACACATAAACAATTTGTAACACTAATAATTGTACATTTATAAAATTTCACCGCCAAACTGCATGCTGGGCACAGCTGGCGAGCGAGCCTGCTTGCTAGCACAACAGTCTGCTAACAGCTGGGAGAGGCTCCGTCGCTCCAGGAACGTTACATTAAAGAACAGAACAGAGCGATGCAGGATGAACAAAGACAGACCGGAGATGCACCGATAGAGTTTGACACATATGCAACGCTGATTACCGTAATATGCGTGGTATTTGTTATAAATGTACGTTGGTGCAAAGAGGGTGATAAGAAGCTGTACAGGGAGGGGCTTAGGACCCAGGGGAATGTAGGCGAAGGAAACGGGAAGAGACGGAAGACGCGCCACGCCAACAGCTGTTCACCGCTCGTCACGATCCTGCAGACCAGTGATTCTCACTGGTGGTTCCTGACACCAGTGAGATGTACCCACACCGTGACACAGGGGGGAGAGACAAGGAAAGACTTTACACAGCAGAGCTCTGATAATGTTACATGTGACAGTCAAATATTTGTATGATCCCTTCAAAGAATCAAACTGCTAAAAAGACCACAGTCATTAACCTGTACACTAAAAACTCCTTGTCAAAAATGACTGCTTAATAAGTAAGTGCATGATAAAATGTGCATTTATGCAATAAAAAAATACCGTGTAAGATCCCAGTTAACTGATGAACACCTCAGATCTGTTCTGAGAATTGCCACAACCAAACTGACACCAGACGTTGACGCACTGGTTAAAAATGGTGACCAACAGCACTGTTCCCACTGGAATTAAATGCAAGTTACTTTTTAGGTCATGGCTTTTACTTGTAATTTATATTAGTTCACACAAACACTCCATTCATCTGCTACTGGCCCGGCCCGTCTGTCAAATTTTAAAACTCAATGTGGCCCCCGAGCCAAAAAGTTTGCCCACCCCTGCACTAGAACATGATACATTCTTATAAAGCAGGTACCATTAGGAATATACCCTGTCTCTTATATAAGCATTGCTCTCAGATGAAGGACCGACTCTCGCTGTAGTGGAGGAAAATAAAGGAACATTTGTGCTCCTGCCAGGCCGTGTGTCAGTGCTGTGAGGAGGAGGAGGCAGACCCCAGACCAGCGCTGGATAGGCTGGTGAGCCAGCTCAATGAGGGAGCGCTCCTCAGGCTGCTCCGTGCCGTTCAACACAAAGCTCCCTCCTCCTTTCCCTCACCGCTGCTCTCTCTGGTGGAGCAGGTGGAGAGGAACTCACAGCCGCCAGATGGAAACCAAGCTGGAGGTAAAGAAGAGCCCTTAGTGACTGTGTGAGTGGACTGTCTTCACTTTGCAATCTCCCAATGTCAGCTCTAACGAAAGAAAACGCCTGTTTTCTGTTGATCATTGTTATATATTCATATCTTCTTGATGGGGTGACAATAATAATATTTTTTGACATCTTTTCCAGGTGACTCAGGGAAGCAGAACGGCACCAGAAGTGAAGAAAAGCAGGAGGAAGAGGATGAGGAGGGAAGCATCAAGGAGGAGACAGAGGATGAGGAGAAGGTCCCGAATGCTACGCCAGACTCCTCTCCTCCCCCCCTCTCCTCGTCGTCCTCCAAGCCCTACTCCTGTCGCTGGTGCAAGAGGGGCTTCGCCTACAAGTGTCGCATGCTGGCCCATGTGAAGCGCTGCTCCATGTCCCAGGAGTGTGAGCAGCAGTGCCCTCAGTGCCCGGAGAAGCTGGCCAACCAGCGGGCCCTGCAGCGGCACCGGGCCGAGGCCCACCGCAAGACCACACGGGCGAAGAAGAAGAAGGTGTCCTGCGACCTCTGCGGGAGGACCTTCGCCCACCCATCAGGTGAGACTCGCCGGTCCGTTTGTACGCAACACAAAGGACAACGTAAACATCTAGCTCTGACACCTGAACTTGAAAACGGCTTCGTGGATGCGGGGTAGCTCTGCAGGTTGAGCGGGCGCCTCATGAATGTGTAGTCCTTAAATATAATACAACCTCCACGTTTTCACTTGTAATTTCCAGAAAAGAATAGTGGTATCTTTGGGCCAATACGGTAATGGTATATGATCCTCTGATGAATGTCTTATTTCACAAACTGATTTTAAATTTGGATTTAGTTGCATAAGCAGATGTTTTGTGTCCCCCTGTCCCTCATTGTATTTACTCATCATGTTGTTTTTGTACGTTCTGAAATGATAGAAAGAGGTTTGTTGCAGGCCCCTCTGCAACCTCGACTGAATGTTTGTGCTCCCTCTCTCCTCATATCTCAGGCATGATTTACCACAAGCGCACCGAGCACTTTGAGGAGAAACCGTTCGCGTGTGAGGACTGCGGCGCCAAGTTCGGCGCCAACTCATCTCTGAAGAATCACATGAGGCTGCACACAGGAGAGAAACCGTACCGCTGCAAACACTGTGACATGAGCTTCGGCGTGGCTGCTGCACTTGCATACCACACCAAGAAGAAGCACTCTGAGGGTAACTCTCACACACACACATTATCCCACTGAATATCAATAAATGACAACCTATCATCCCCATTAATAGAATTATTATTTATATATTGAATTGGGCCAAACATCTACTTCAAAAGTAACTTGCGTATTTTTTCATCTTTTGTGTCTACGTGACTAATGGGGACAACAGTATTGAGGGAGAACGCTGCAGCCTGCAGCACAGCGTCAATGTAAAGTTACGTCCACTTAAAGTGCTCAGACTCGCATTATTATTGTCTGACAATATTATGGAAAGGATCCTACAGAGAAATACATTTTCTTTATCTTTCACTTGATCCGGTTTGTTATTGTTTTACCAGTCTCAGCTGGTTCCCCCTCTCTTTCTCTCATGAAAACCTTTTAGATACCACTAAGCTACGCTTTCTGTACGCCAACACTGTCGTCGAGCAACACGTCACCTCGCGAGATTTCAGAGGGAGACTTCCACTTTAGCGAGAGTCTTTCCCTAGTGTTTTCAGAAGTTTACAAGAACTATCTGAGCCTGTCAGTGTCAGTGCTGACAGACGACGGTGCCACACTGCCCCGAGTGATCACATTACATTGCTTGTTTAGCGGCTGCCGTCTGCAGCTTTTTCCCTCATTATTGGACCAGTTTCAGAAATTGTTGAGAAATATGTCAGTTAGACACAAAAGCATGGGGAAATAGGGTCCAGGTTGAAAAATACCGAAAAAAATGAAATGCTACTCTGACCTTTGTATTGTGATTTGAGAAATCTCTTTTGAGTTCAGTCTGCAGAGAGTCAACATGTCTCTTTTTGGGTTCAGGAAAAATGTACGTGTGTCAGTATTGCAAGGCTGTCTTCGCCCAGTCCATTGAGCTGACGCGTCATGTGCGAACACACACTGGCGATCGGCCCTACGTGTGCAGAGAGTGTGGCAAAGGTTACAGCCAGGCCAGCGGACTCACCGTCCACCTGCACACCTTCCACAGTGAGGACACGCACTCGCATGCATCATTTACTGTGGCATTGATTAGATGAGATGCATATTGTTATGCTGGCTTTAACAGCAGTAGAAACACATGAAGTCATAATTCTGGATTTGCCTCCGCTCCCTGTCAGATTTGTCAGAACCTCATGACTGTCAAAACTGTTGTCTGAGCTTTTCCTCGCTGGAGGAGCATCGCCAGCACATCCAGGAGTTCCACCCAAAGGAGTTCCACAAGTGTCCCACCTGTAGCAAGGTGTTCACTAGCGCCGCCCTGCTGGACAAACACGCAGGCACACACACTGGGACCAAGCCCTTCAGCTGCGACCTCTGCAACAAGTCTTACCAGGTAGCACGAGGTGGATTAGAGCCGCCAGTCAGTTTAAGGTGACAGTTCTTAAATGTTTTATTTTGTGTATGTGTCTATCTCTGTTGCTGTAGCAACTGTCAGGCCTGTGGTACCACAACAGGACCAACCACCCAGAGGTGTTTGCTAACCACACGCGGCAGCTCAAGACCCTGGTCCAGTGTGACATCTGCTTCAAGTTCTTCCCCAGCGCCGCCACTGTGGCCAAACACCAGGCTGCTGAGCACCAAGGTGAGGACACCACAGGCCCTATAAGGTGACATGTGGGCCAGATGTGGCCCTGCACCAAAGCTGCTTAGCCTCTGAGAAATCTTTTGCTACATCTCAACTTCACACCTACTGTAGGTGTCAGAATTTAAATGCCATTTTAAATGAATTTACAATAATAAGAGGCCAAGAACATGCAGTGCATTGTTCTAGTGTTTCTCTGCACTGTGAGCTGGTGTCATAGTCGTACCATCTAAATCAAAACCAAGTCACAACCAAGACCAGAGTGTATTGAGACCGAGACATGACCAAGACTTTGTGGGTGTTGAAGCAGAGTCAAGACCAGGACCCGAGCAGTGTGAGTCCCACACTGCAGGACTAACTTCAGAATAATGGTGGAACATGCAAACCACGAACGGAGCTGAAAGATCCATATTCCCGTAAAAACACCACAGAAAACAAATGAAGATTCCTCCTCATCCACCTCTCTCATTGTCATATACTATGTGTGTGTATGTATCAGTGTACCATGACAATGTCTAAAAATAATCAAAAGGCGCTGCATGGGTGAGTTTTATGTGTGGGGAATGATGTTAAACAAATCAGACACTTTATTGATATCCTCGCAGTCGTGGTCTTGACTGGTGTTAATAAAATCCAGTCTTCTTTGTCTGAGATCGAGACAAGGCTGAGTAAAAATGTGGTTCAAAGACAAGACGGAGACCTTCAAAAGGTTGGTCTCAAGACCAAGAGCGATCTTGAGTTTAACAGCTCCTGGTGCTAAAATGCCAGCTAAGGAGACACGAAGAACAGATGTAAATAAAACCAACAATTTCATTTAACTACCATATTTCTGCCAGGATGCCCAAACACATTTCTAGTGTCTGCTTTTGCGGACTTTTAAAAGGGTTTATCCTTATACTTTAAAGTAAAAATAAAGTAATATTGAAGGTAGAAGCCAACCTGGTTTGACATCTTGTGTCTAACTGGACAGTAGTGCTGGGCGGTATACTGGTTAACCCAGTCGTTCTCAAACTTTTTCTGTTGCGCCCCACTTTGGAGGAAGATAAATGTTCATGCCCCACCGCCCCAACAAAATTGTCACAAAATGGTCTTTGGCTCGCTAGCCCAACAGTCTGTTAACAGCGAGAGGCTCCGTCGCTACAGTAACGTTACATTAAAAGAGCGATGCAGGATGAACAAAGACAGACCGGAGATGCACCAATATAATGTGTACCCAAGAGAGGAGCTGTGTCTGCTGGTTAGAAGTGTTTTGGTTTTAAAAAATGGCGCTGCATATGACAAGAAAAGCAAGTGGTGGAGCGACATTACGAACGCAATAACGACCCACCTCTGCAAGGACATGGTCCCGCTACAGACAGTCAAGAAAGACGGGCTCAGAGCAATGATTAAAACACTGGATTCAAGGTTGCTATCCCAACATTATACGAACAAACGAGCAAACCCTATAGTAAGCCTTTCTACATGATGACATTCAAGAATCTTTAAAAATACCGTGATACACATTTTTGGTCATACCGCCCATTACTAGTGGACAGTACCTACAAGGTCTAAACCTCCTCTGCCTTCATTGCATTAATAACAGGAGTTTGTCTGCTCTCCAGGCTCCGTGGCGGCGGTGGTGCAGTGCCCGTACTGCCCGGCCGTGTTGGGCGGGGAGGAGGAGCTGCAGGAGCACGTCAGCAGCCAGCACGTCGGCAGCCAGAGCGCAGAGGTGTTCAGCTGCCCCCTCTGCCCCCTGGTGGGCTCCTCCCAGCTGGAGCTGCAGGAGCACCTGCTCTCCTGCCACATGGAGACACAGGGGGCCGGGGAGGAGCAGGCCTCCACCTCCCATACAGTAAGTCAGATGGGCAATATACAGCAGTACACGCTGGTGTGATCTCAGCCCTCAGCTGTTAGACACTGAAAAATATTCTCCACCCCTGCTAAGATGATAGATACATTATACAAACATAATAAAAATACAGCTGATTATGAATTAATCAGTTCAGTCATTTATCAGTGACATTGTCAAACATTAATTTCATTATTTCCTTTTGTGACTTCACTATTATACTAAACTGCAGCCCGGTGAAGTGGCTCTAAATACCGTTCTGAACTGAGGTTTTCTGAATTCTGTAAATACTGAAGCTTCGACACAAAAGTGACACCAAATGTCTGTCTGTGGTTGACATTGCAGTGTTTGACTTGGTCTAGATTAGAACAATGCTGTAGGAGTGCTATGCTAACCTTCTAAGCAGCTGGCCACACCCCAATTAGTGTTTTCCATCAGGCAAAACCAGTGTTTTTGCCTGATGGAAAACACTGATTGGCGTGTGGCCAAAGTGCAAATGCATTGCAAGTTTCAGCCAACAGAGCTGTGCATTTTTACCTTTTTAAAGTGAATTAATAGAATATATGACGTCTCTGTCCAATCAGGTGATTGCAGCAGATCCAACAGGCAGCGAAGGGGCGGAGTCAATCCTCTCTGAGGAGCAGGCACAGCTGGCAGCTGCCCAGGAGGTGTTTGTGGCTCTGGCAGGTGGACGAGAGGGTGAGTCGGCGGCGGAGGTAGTGGAGGTCAACATGTATGACCTGCTGAACAGCTCGGTCACCTTCATTTGTGAGGACAAACCGCCAGGTCCTGACTCTTAACCATGAACTATGATCCCTGGAGGAAGAGTCCGGAGCCTGCAGCAGCTTTATGCTTTCATGACTCTTCTCATCATTAAACAGCTACGATTCTGACACAACTCACACAGCCAGGACTCTTTGTGATGTAGGTTCATGTCTAGTCCACCATCATCGTTTCTGTTGTGGCGCTGTTTTGCAATTAAATGTGGTGAACGTGTGTTTGACTTGATATTATATACAGAAAAGAAAGTTACGAATGTAACTACGGTTCTATGAATCCTGGATGACCGCCAGAGGCAGTGCTTCACACTGGATATCTTCCATCTCGCGCATGCGCAGGTCGAATATTTATATCAACAAAGTCACGTGTGACCTCGGATGACCCCCGTCGTCTATAAGTTCCGGTGTCATCCTGAGCTCAGTCCTATGGAATCTTCTCGCGAGTTCACGGGATTCCGAGTGACCAAGAACTCTGGCGGTCATCCAGGATTCATAGAACCGTAGTTACATTCGTAACTTTCTTTCTATTTCATCCTTACTGACCGCCAGAGGCAGTGCTTCACACTGGATGACTTATACCAAAAGAGTCACGAGGAAGCACAGTAACTACCTCTTATAGCTCCGGCAGAGAAAATTGGCCAAAGAACCCTCCCCAGTGGGTGAGGGGTGGCAACGTTAACTCTGTAGTGTTTGGTGATGCCCATGAGGCCGCAGCACATATATCCTCCACAGGCACACCACTCAGGCTTGCCCTTGGTGTGGAGACACTCTTCGTAGTGACCCTTCACCCCGGATGGCCGAGCGCAGCCGCTCGCCTTGTATGTATAGGCAATGGCCTCCACTATCCAGTGGGACAGGTGCTGTTTTTTTTTTTTAAAAGGAGCACAGCCCTTCTTAGGCTCACCATAACTGACTATGCAGGCGGTGGCTTCCACATAAGCTCTGAGGGCCCACACTGGGCACAGCAGCCTTGACCTCTCCTCTCCCAATGGGTCAACTTTGCCAGCTGGATAGGCCGGTTTATATGTGAACGTATCCACACCCTTGGGAGAAACACTGCATTAGGCCAGAAAGTGACACCCAATCCATCTGAGTTCCACCTCAGACATGATTCTTCCACTGACAGGGCATACAGCTCGCCCCCACATTGAGCTGAATTGACGGCAAGGAGAAAACCGTTTTGCCGATAGCCCTCTCGGCTCCGCCTGTGCCAGGGGTTCAAAAGGAGACAAGCATAAGGTGTCCAGTACCACGGGTAGGTCCCATGCAGGGGACTGTAGAAATTCAGTACAGCAGGCACGGGGCGCTGTACTGGGACCTTGTTCTAAGCCGCACACCAGTCAGAACAGCTTCCACCTGTTCTTTGTACTGCAGGCAGGTAGACCGCGCACTGGCATTCAGAATAGTCAGTCAGACTGGTTCTATGCAGCCACTCAGCATCCGGTCGGGCCCTCCCGTGACCCATTGTTGAAGGCGGCAGGGATTGGAATGCCAAATCCGACCCTCTAGTTGCGACAGGAGATCCCTCCTGTCGGGGAAGAACTCTGAGAAGCTTATATCAAAATCAGAGGGAATGGTGGAAAGGCATGAAGAAGATCCTCTGGCCACGTGTGAGCCAGGGCATCTTGACCCAGAGGGCTGGTCCTCTCCGTCAGGGAGACCCAGTGGGGGCAGTGGGTCAACACGTCTGGATGCAGCCGCCACTCTCACGGTGGAGGCTTGTGACGGAACAGGAAAACCACAACCTGGTTCCGTCGTGGCAAAATGACTAGATGAGACATTCAGTAAACACGAGTGTTCCTCTTATGTCAAAGTATCCAGAATCATTTGAGACGTAAAACCTCATATCACAAGTAAATAGTTAATATAATGTCTTATGTAACACATATTCTGGTACAAAACAACATTCTTAAGAAGTGATTAGGAGCAGACACAGGGGAATCAACCAAACAACATTCTTAAGAAGTGATTAGGAGCAGACACAGGGGAATCAAACTCTCTCCTAAGAGTATCAAAACATTTCCATATATGGAGCTATGTCCTGCCATTAGGGCAAGTGACCAGAACATGCCCTAATTAGGAGTCCAGAAGTGCTCTGCTTTTCGAGTCAACAGACTGGGTTGACTGATGAAACACAGCTAAAGGGGCGTGTAATTTGACGATAAAAGTGATCTGAGGACAGTACGGTTTGGAATCTGTTTCGAAATGCCAAGTTCGTGTGATGTTGACGAATATGCATTAAACGATTCCCGCTGGTTGCAAACTCCAGTTCGCCGTCTCGTCTCGTCATTTTGCCACAACAACATCTCCTGGCCCCCCGGGGGTGGGGGGGGGGGGGGCGTAGGTAGGGATGTATAGGTAGCGGTCCGGCCTCTCAGCAGGACGCCGAGGCCTGTGGCGGTTACTAGGGTAAGCTGGAGGCTGAGAAAATGGCCTTGTGGGGCCAAAGTGGGACCCCTAGGTCTGGGGGTGCAGGCATGTCCCTGCAAAGACCAGAGAACTGCTGCCTGGTCTGGCTAGCTCTAACAGTTCGCTGAAGCGCCCGTATAGCAGCTGACTCAAACAGCTTACCAGGTTCCACTGGGACAGTACGGAGGGTCCTCCTACATGTCTCAGATAGGGGTGACTGCGCCAGCCAAACCTGGCGGCGAGTCTGAACCAGGGTGGACATCCTACGTCCAAGTTCCCTCGACATGAGCGCAAACGCCTGCAATGAAGCATCACTGAGCGGAAGCGTCGAAGTAGCCTGCTGCAGAGAATCTGCGAGGGAAAGCATGAGGTGGGAGAGGGAGTTGTCGATACGGTGCACAGCGCTGCTGTGTCATAAGCCCTGGATAGCCGGTCATCTTTGACCCGACATTGGGTCGAGGGCACCTGGCATCGGGCCTCAGAGTCTCCTCAGGGGAAACTATGATGGACGCAATAGTCGTCTAACTGGCTGGCATACGTGCAAGGCCAGATTTGCCACCTCCTGCATGGTCTGATGTAAGGCGGGAGAGAGCCCTGGTGTCTCCACCATGCACGGAACTCCCTCAGATATTCCTCGGAGGGAGGAACAGAAAAGGTGGTGAGGGCGGGAAGGTGCCTGAAGAAGGCACTCACAGGTGGATGTTCCAGCTGCTGTGTATGCCAGGCGTGCAAGCGCCATACAAATGACCAGGGTAGGTTGGGCTGGATTCAGCTGCCCTGACAGGGGGAGGTAGACCTCACGCATCAGGTGTTCCACTTCGGCCAGCCTAGCAGACCCTACTGCTCAAGGCGTGATGCCGCAGGTCCTGCCTGGGTTCTCCGAGAGGCCCTCCCTCAGAAGCTCGAGGCTAACGCAAGAGGTCAGGGCCGTCCTCAGGCTGAAGAGGAGCTATACAGGTCCTACAGCCGGGAGAGTTTAACATGGCCGTGATTCTGGTGGAACCCTTGTCCCACTAGTTGATGCGGAATTCCAAATCAGTCTGAGCGGGAGCGCTCTGCTGAATGTTGAGAGAACAGGCAGGGGCAGTCAGAGGAGAGTGATCCTTCGGACACTCTTCACTTGGCCAGCCGCTGCGGATATTGGTGTCCCACCAGTTAGCTTGAGCGAGAGCACTCTGCTACTGTGGAACAGGTCAGGAAAACAGTCCTCATAGTGAGAGGGGAGCGAGGACACTCTCTTCACTAAGATAGTTGCTGCAGATATTGGTGTCCCACCAGTTAGCTTGAGCGAGAGCACTCTGCCACTGTGGAAAACGGACAAAAAAGAACACAGTCCTTACAGTGAGAGGGGAGCGAGGACACTCTCTTCACTTGGACAGTTGCTGTAACTCTTGGTGTGCTACCAGTTAGCCTAAGCGAGGGCACTCTGCTAACTGATATCCGCTACCGATATGTCCATAATGTTTACAACAATCAATGGACACAATCAGATTATTAGCTTAGTCTAGTTAGCCGGAGCGAAACCCTCTGCTAACTGATATGGCGTAATGTTTACAGCTATCAATGGACACAATCCCAGTATTAACTTAGTCTAGTTAGTGTCCCACCAGGTTAGCCTGAGTGAGGCCACTGCCAGCTGCGACAGCCGTAATGCGTAAAAGCATCAATGGGCACAACCTCAATGTTGATTTAGTATAACTAGCATTCACCGAGTTAGCCTGAGCGAGCACACTCTGCTAACTGTGATAGTTGTAATGCTACAAAGTTGATGGCCACAGCCCCAGTATCAGCTTTGTTTAGCTAGTTTCCCACTGAGTTAACCTGAGCGGGGACGCTCTGTTATAGTTAGCGCGCCACTCAATTAACTAGAGCGGAAGCGCTCTGCCAACCGTGGAACAAACAACTGTTATAGAAAACAATGTTAATCGATCTTACCGATTGCTGTCATCACGACTTAGCTGGCCCTTATCAGACTGGTGACGACCGATGATAGGGGCGTCCACCAGTCCGGGGCTCGATGTCCGAACGGCGAACACACCGTTCCATCCGAAGAGGGACAGCTCGTCGCAGCCTTTGGAGGGCGAGAGAACCGCAACTCCGACCGGTGGTCACAAGGCTACAGCGACGAGCTCTAATATGTCTTGATCGTAGACACATCCTTGTTTATGCTACCATGGTAGCTAACCTGCGTAGCGAGAAGATGAAAAAGGACTGAGCTCAGGATGACACCGGAACTTATAGACGACGGGGGTCATCCGAGGTCACACGTGACTTTGTTGATATAAATATTCGACCTGCGCATGTGCGAGACGGAAGATATCCAGTGTGAAGCACTGCCTCTGGCGGTCAGTAAGGATGAAATAGAACCCAGGTTGGCTAAAGAGTTGTGTCAAACACAAAGGCAGAAAAACAAACCTGAGCTCCGTCAGGCTGCCTCGCCCGTCGGAATGTGGCCACGAGTCATCTCACATAGCCAGGCTTATCTCCACAGCACGAAGGAAGGGTCTGATCATTTTGGTAGAGGGGAAAATGCTCTGGTTTGTCTCTCTTTCAACCAATCACAATCGTTTTGGGCGGCGTTAAACACAGAATGCATCGACGGTGTCCTTCAAATAGATAGAAGCCAATGTCAGGCTTACACCCAGCGGTGTAGTGGTGGTTGATGACGTCAACTAGATGGACGGGATGGTTACTGAGGAGGAAGTGGTTATACTCTGATATTTATATTTATATTCCGATGTATATATGCCGGTAATACTGAGTGTAGATACTCCCAGTCTGTACCCGGTGAGTCAGACTAGGCCATGAGTATGTCCTTGGAAAAGGTTTTCATGGATAAAACTTTTACAAATGCTTTATTGAGCTTTTAAAAACAACTCGGCAAATTCCCTTCACCCATTTGTGCCCAAAGACTATATTTAGTATGATAAGGAAAAATTACACATTTGTTCCGATTCGTCAAGTCTTGAAATTTGGTTTGGACTTACTGTGGGCAAGTATTTAACAGTATAACTTATAATATTTAAGATGACCTCAACAATCACACTTTTATCAATGGTCAAATGAAGGATTGTTTTTGTAAAATTATGAAAAACACTAATTGTGTTTAATGTCTTACATATCTATTTGTACACTGTATATGTGTACATATCTTTGCTATTCAATTTGATTGATTACTTCATAGATTTTTATCTTCTATTTATATATTCCATAGAAATAAATGTTGCACATAACTATTTTAAGTCATAGAGCAGATGAAAACATTCACTTGAGGAGCTGTTCTCTCCTAGTTCCAAAGGGTTTCAATGCCCTTCAGGAAGTATGTCGTTTGCTTCTATTAAACCTCAGAACTCGCTTTTCTGAGGTAACTATGGACTGGATAACGATAAGAAAAACATAAAATACTGGCAGCTTTATTCTTTGAAATGCTGAGGCTAGAACATATAGATAACACGTGGCTGCATTGCATTCTGGGTTGTTTGTAACTGAAAGGTAGAAACTGGTATCACTCTTCTACACTGGATGTGTCAGTGAGAAACGACAGCTCTGGAAATGTTCTCCTCTAACATTTAGTTTTTACATTTGTTATTCCACTTAACCAGGAACATGTGGCATCAAGACAACTCGTCCAGAAAGGGTTTATCGCCAGTAAAGACATGGTCTTCAAGGGTGGATTTGTCTCATTAGAAATAAAAAGCAAATAATGCAAAATCAAATGTTATTTGTTTATTACAGAAGGTTCACACCTAACAAATACAAACCTACAACTTCCATTGTGATCACCTCATGAATGCTCAAACAGCAAAGACCTGAGAAGCACACTGAACACATTCAAAGTAAAGAAGTTACAAAATTCCCTCTGAATCATTTTCTACATGTATTGCAGTACATGCTACACCCAAGCTGAAGTGAAACCAGATTGTTGAAAATAGCTAACAAAAGCATCAAGGAAGAGCAGTTAAGAAAAAAACAAAACATATTTCTATCAGTAGAAAACCGGATTTTAATGAAGAAAACTAAAATGTCAAATCTAGTTTGGGGAAGAACTCCTGGACGGCGTTGCATACCATTACCCAGCATTAAGCACATTCTACATGTGATGTGTAGAGTTATCTGTGTCTTGCTGTACATAAGTCACACTGTAGGTACCGCTGCTTGCAGTCTGAAGGCCATCCAATGATTTGTAATGGATTTAATACTAGGTCTGATTCATATTTGCATAATCTGCCTAGTAGTGAATAAGACAGAGGTTGAGGCAAGGTGCTGGAGGATCAATACATACATGTCTGTGCATCAGCTTTAAAAAAGGCTCAGCATTCATCGGCCTCAGCAGGCAACAAAAAAAAAAACCTGAGTGTTCCCTGAAATAACAGGTGGACTAGACTGCTCAGGGCTTTTATTAAGCCGGTCGGCGGCTCCCGTGCTGTGAAGCCACCTAACAACAGTATCAAATGGGTTGAATTGTATTAGTAGTTTGGTGAGATTTGAAGTTAATTACTAGATTACAAAGCCATGGCATCATCATCACTGTAATATCCTGAAAAAAAAGGTCCTCAATCTTTATAAGGTCTTGTATGACTCTGATTAGTGGTGATCCGCGGATCACTCGTGAACCGCGGATCAATAGAGTATTTTTATTTTTTTACAGTGTAATCATAGTGTGTAATAAAGTTCTACTGCTGCTGTTCCTTTTCAAGTAACAAGTCCCCGAATATCAATGCAGAGTGTCAGTGAACAGATATAAAGCAGTAGTGTGTTCACGTGAACGGAGCAGGTTAGAAGCATTTAACGGTGACGTCATGGCGAGCGGAGGAACGCCAGAAGCCGCGGAGTCATTTAAGTCGCAAGTTTGGGAACATTTTGTCTTCCCTGTAACGTATAATGATGGATGAGGGTGGTGGACAAAACCTTTACGGTATGTAGGCGTTATTAAAAGAGAAAGACACACAACGGCATGTCCACACATGAAGAGACACCATCCCGTCTATCAGCGACGGGGACACTCCGGTGTAGAAAACAAAGGATTTCTAAATCTGGTTGAAATGCTTGAGCCACGCTACGAAATCCACTCACGCACCCACTTCAGTGTGAAGCTGTTCCAGACCTGAGAAGGCAAAGACTGTAGAGACTGCTTTCACCACGGCGGAGTGATTCTTAGTCCGGTGCTGTACACGCCCCCTCTGTGAGAGTCACACAGACACACACCTGGTTCAGGTGCTGACAGAAGTATCAGAGTGAAGCTAGACAGGCCCAATAATATTCCAGTCACCACAGAAAGGTCGACTTTCTCCCCAGACAATGGAGATGTTCTCATCTTTTTGAAAATAATGTCACAGTAATGGTAAACATTATTGTGTATTTGAATGACATAACCTGACAGGAAGTAAACACAGACCCAAGTTGTTGCTGAGCAGTTCAGTTCAGTGTAAACAGTGGAAGCAGCTCACTGGCTGTTTCTTTCTTTCAGTATTGATCAAAGGACGAGGATATCAACATAACTCATGTTGCACTTAAACTTAACAGAATTCTTGAATGTTTTTATTGATTTCATTTTGTTTCAAATTGGACATCTTCAATATTTTTGTTTTCATGTAAGACTATGGCCCAAAGTTCTTTGCTTTAAGTGTTCTTGAGGTTCTTTAATTAATAAATGGAAAGCAAAGTTATATTTTTCTCCTCCCCCTTTCTTTGTTGATCCGAACCGTGACTCCTGAACCGTGATCCGAACCGAACCGTGAGGTTTGTGATCCGTTACACCCCTAACTCTGATACATGCCTGATGTTTAAAATGATTCCTAATCTCGCACCATCTCCTCTTTGAGAGGCCTGGTGTGCCGGCAGTGGCGGTACCAGTAGGACTAGAGCATCTACTGGGTTCAGAGAGAGACCTCTGGTCAGTCTGCTCTCTCTCTGTATAAGTAGTGGGAAGTGGATTTCTATACCCACAAACATTATAGACTCTGGATTGGAATTGAATTGGATGGAAAAGTGCAGTTATTGGTACAATATTTAGGTCTATCTTGCAGATATATTGAGCGGACTGGACAGAAGTATTTTCTCCTTTATGACGTAGCAACACATTCATTTTTCCTTTTGATTACCACAACAAACGAAACACAAAGACACGAAGATAAGTAGTAGCTCATGAGCCAGAGGTGCTACATGTAGTTTATAACATGGTAATGCTATCCTTTAATGCTATTCCTTTACATAGCTTTACATGCTATATTAATGTTCAGAGTGCCGTAAATTGCTGCTTTAATATAAAAAAAATGTTGATTGATGGAACTTAATGCTGAACTGCTTCATGTAGCACCTCTGACTGGCCAAGACAGACACAACACAAAATATCATGAATGAATAAATAAATAGAATTTACAGGCTGGTATATAATCATGAACATCAGCTTCATCACTGAAGCTGTGTCCTCACATAAACAGCATTTCTCTTCAGAAACCAGTCTCTACACACTGTCTTTGAGACTTCGTTACTGTATAAGTAGTGCAAATGTTCCTCTGGAGATAAAAGACATTCAGATGTCCTCCAGCTACACTGATGGAATTGCCTCCAGTAGTTTGGATCAATGACTGTGTCCTACTGTCCTGCTCCATGTGTGTATAAATAGTGTCATTTGATTCTTTAAAAATGTCTTTGTGTTTCTTATTATAGCAGGAGTCGAAGATGCCAACATTTAAGTGTTTTAAGCTGCAGGTCTTCTACTGGCCACTAGAGTGTATCATTCTTTTAAAAATAGTGCACACAACCTAGTAATGCATACAGTCCAATTAATGAGTACTGCCCAAGATGTTTATATTTTGTAGTTTAAAATCACTTCTTCCAATTCATTACATAATTACTGTGTTAATCACTTCATTGATTTATCAAATGGAATACTTGTAACTCTCCACACTAAAACACATCTGCTAGCCTGCTGCCAACAACAAAGACTCCTACTGCTACAGTCACTTCACACAATCACTTGAGTGGAAGATGCTGAACCCAAATGTCTCCCTTTCTCATCAATGTGTTAGTGTGCGTGATTGGTTTAGAGTGTGACGAGCAGGTGGCACCTAGCATGGCAGCCTCTGCCATCAGTGTTGATATGCAGTTACAAGCGCTACAAGTCTCCAGAAGACAAGAAGGATGTTATATAAATGCGGACTGTGGGACTGCCAGCATGTCAAGCTATTTGCTTAAGTTATTTTACTTTGTGGGAGCACTCGTCAATGTGATTGTCTAGGCCTCTGACTACAAGTTGGACCCAATATGGCCACTGAGAGAACAAAGAGGATCTGCCTCACGCTATGTGCTTCCTAGCTTGTGATCTTCTTGCGGGGCAGGTAGGCATTCGTGATCTGGTTCATCACCACCAGAGCGGGGAAGAGGGGCAGCAGGAGGAAGCCCCACCAGGCCATCCCTTTCACCGTAGCCTGGAACCAGTCTGAGAACATGGCCGACACCACGGTTACCGTGGCCAACAGGTAGACCAGCAGACCACAGGTGGCGTGGTACAGCTTCAGCCTCAGCGGAGAGGACAGACGCAGCAGCTTAGGGAAGATCAAGCAGATACCGCAAGCCGCTTGGAGCACGGTGGCAACCAAGGTGCTGATGCCCAGCCAACTGTGCCAGGTGACCAGGTGGGGGAGCTCCGACACGTTCTTGCTGGCCAACATGAAGCCCAGGCCAGTGACCGCAGCTATCAGGACCAGAGCCTGACAGAACCAGTGGAGACGGACTTTACACTTCCGAGATTTGAAACAAAAGGGGGATCCTTCAGCCGAGAAGAGGAGGATGCCTTCAGTCATACACAGGCAGTACTGCAGCAGAGAAAAGACACAAAGGTGTATATACACAGGTGTCTTCTTCTCTTCTTTGCAAAGTAGATAGAACGTGTGTGTGTGTAAAGAAACACAAAACAATGGGTTCTGACATAAGAAAGTAAAGGCTGAGGTGGAGGCGAAAAACGGGTCTATTATTTTCTTCTATCAGGGGCATTAAAAAAGACCTAGTCTTTGTCTAAAATATAACTTTAAGTCACACTTGATATCGACACTAAAATTTACCTTTAGCATAAAGCTCCCCTATGAGTGACTAATCAATGCAGGCTGTTTCTTGTTTCACAGAATTGAAACAATGGTGGATGCAACAGCGAAACCAAACAAAGTGTGGGAGACAAAACAGAAATAGTTAGCTAAATGTAATGGAAGTATTGGACAAACAAATAAATGGTAAATGGACTGTACTTCTATTTCTCTTTTCTAGTCTTCCGACCACTCAAAGCACTTTAACACTACATGTAATCATTCACCCAACTACCATGCAAGGTGCCACCTGTCCATCAACATTCACACACCGTAGGAACAGCTACAGGAGCAATTTGGGGTTGAGTGTCTTACCCAAGCACACATGGGCATGGACTAGTGGAGTCGGGGATCGAACCACCGATCCTCTGATTGAAGGACGACCCTGCTCTACCACTGAGCCACAGTCGGCCAACTTTTAGCTCAATAGTTAGCTAAAAGTTGGCGTAGTGCTATTGTTGCCATAGCACAAAGCTCTCACCTCAGGCTTAGCCATGGCTACTTATCAAAGGAAAAATGCTATGTTTAAATGAGTATGTGTTTTTTATGCTGTTGTTTGTGGTCACATCAGCACATATTTAGGTCACTTTCGCCAGTCTGAATGAATGGGTAATTCTAGTTTATTACAACTTTGGGTTTGTTTTTGTAGTTTTGACCATAATGTCTCTTGTTTATGATAGCACTGTACACCCCAAAGTAATTAATGAGATGTGTGAACATGGTTACATTGCTGCAACAGACTGACGGTGTAGACAGGTTGTTAAAAAAACAACAAACTAAAAGAGAGTACAACTAAACTGCGAGTAATGATTCATCCTACAGGAGAACTGTGTATGTAAGGTAGTTGAACCAACAGGTGTTTCCTGTTTTTCCATGTTGCAGCGCTGTTGCTGCATTCACAGATCTCAGCAATTACTTTAGTAATAGTGCTTATGATTTTGATTGATATCATGGCCAAAATTATGACAATAAGCCCAAATTGTAATAAATAAGAATCATCCTTTAATTATAGTGCAGCATGTGATTTTCTTTACCCGGAACACTGTACGACAAAACAACCAAACACAGGAACAGTTTTCTTCCCACTATCAGAGCTGTGTTAACGTTGTCCCTAGCTGATATTCTAATTCTCTGTTTAACAATTTGCATCTTCAGTTTAGGAACCAATGGGTTTGAGGGAAGTCAGACAGTACTGAGAGATAGAATAACATGTTGGTTTGGGCTTTTTCATGGGACTTTAACTTGTGAACAAGACCGGTGAGAAGACCGAACATAATTTCCCATCCTCGACTGGACAATAAAGTTTACTCTACTCTATTTACTGAGTAAAATATAGAATAATACCAGCGTTATCCTTTAAGTGCGGGTGGTATAGTTACCTGCAGTGTGATGTAGAATGATCAGTCATTCAGAATGGAGGTTAAACTGTCCACTGGAAGTTAGAATGAGGTGTCCACATATTGTATTTTATCAATCAGAAATCAGCATCATTACAATATTATTGTATCATGATACAAAAATAAACATGTCAGCATATTTAGTGCCACGTCACTATGAGACTGTACGGCATTGTGCCATTGAGCCTTAACGACCAGTGACGGCAGAAGTCTGTTTTACCGGTTCCACTGTGTCTACTGAAAATGTTTTTGGTTGGTCTATGGTTGAACAAATTTTCATATTAAATAAAGGGCAGCTGCTGAATGAAAATTAGGGAAGTGAACATTGCGGATCAGACTTACATGAGACCATGACATCCTGTAAGCTGCTGTCGCTAACATATTCAAGGTCAGTTTGTAACACGATACCCGACGCAGTGATGCTGCGCAGTCTATCTATTATTCACATCGGAGAGAAGAATGAGACACGGAGAATAGCGGGTGTGAGTCTACAGGTATGTGGAGGGTTTACAGGAGACTTCATGTTTTACCAGTGAAATCATACCCTGCATTCTTTTAGTAGTTTACATTTGTTTATGTCAAAGACCAGATATCACATGATTACTTCCTAACCTATATTTCAGCAGTTTGATACGCATTACTGAAAGACCTGCCGCAATGTGTGAATCACTACTGAAGTGCTGTAACATTCCCACTGATAATTCTTGTCCATGACTCCATGATATTAATATGTCCCAATGCTTCAAAAAGCCAATAAACCCATGTCAGGTAATGGTCCCTTCATATTTTTTTCTCGTAATTATGAGGAAAAAAACACTCAAACGGTATGTGCAAGTGTTTTAAAAGATGGTTTTGTCATGAAAGTCATTGGTTTCTCGCAATTATTATATCATTATCTAATGATTGTAATGAAGACTCATCATTTAAGAGCAGGGTTGGATTAACCCACTACGGTGCAGTCACGCCACCAAATTAAAGCTGCCACTTCAATGTAAAAACGTGAACATTTTTCTCTCGAGCCAGTGTTTGGTTTGTCCGTTCTGGGCTCCTGTAGAAACATGGAGGTGAAACATGGAGGACTACGTGAAGAGGACCAGCTCCCTGTGCAGATATGAAGGGTTCTCCCTGATTTGAAAGTCTTCAGGCTCTTTCCTCACAAGACGAGAGGTAATTTTAAAAAAATGACAATTTTTATTCAATGACAAAATCAAATATTTGATGAATAAATAAATATCTTCTGATTTCATGTTTATTTTCTGTTCCATCTTGAACCCTTAATGTTTCTGAGTAAATGTAATACTCCAGGCTGAACACAGTGATCCGTCCTCTTTGTTTACCTTTTTTTTAAGTCTCCATGCGTCCACTGGTTACCCCGTGTTTAACGTCACATTGCAATGATTTGTGGGTAATTCCCTTCGGCTAAGTCAGCATGCTGACTTATGGAAAGGGTTCATAAAGGGCTCAAAATGTCTGCCAGAGAGCCCTCAAACACTTGACAGTGGGACATCCCTAAACCCTCACGGACTTCGCGGGAGCGCGCCTCAAAGTCTGTGAGTCCGTCAGGGGGGACATTGGGATTTGGCCATTGCAAAGATGAAATTTCCCCCATCCTCGCCCATTTTAGGAGCAGTGGGCTGCTGTAAACCAACAGCCGTGCCATTACTAGTAATAATTGATTATCTATCAAGATCATGCAAAATGAAGATAATCAAACTAATAGTAAAATAAACATTTTTGCTTAATAGTTTTATATTAAAATAACCTACAAAAAACAAGGTAGTTAATGTTTTTATAGTCGAGATGAATGTTCCAACAGTGTGTGATTTATCACAGTAATGCCGTACTCAAACCTACACACACTGAAGGGACATGTCACAGAGTAGGTTGGAACTGTGACAGTAAGTGCACAGCCCTGAAGTGTCTGGTTAAACAGGAGCGGTGAGAGACTGATAGCTGCATACCACTGACACAGATACAGCGGCAGGTTCTGTCACAGTGCACAATGAGAGGGCATGTCAGCTGAGACCAACCCATGATCAGAAGAGGAGAGAGGACTGCATGTGTAAGAACGAGGAGACAGGTGGAGAAGGTGAAGTCATGTACTGTATGGACTGCAAACTTACTGCAACAGACATGCACACCGGATGCCACGAAAACAGACCTGGAACACAGAGAAACACTTGTGAGCATCTTGCAATTTAAAATGTTTGGAAGTTCATTAATGACAAAACTGTAGAGTGATCACAATTGTTTCCAGATTTGAGTTCTAGTGGGGCTCGCTACAGGCTCACCTTTGTTTATCCAGTTTCCAAAATTACATTACCAAAATGATTATCACATGACACAGCTGAAGGAAACCGTGGCAGCAGATTTCACATTGACTGCACACTCAATTGGACAATATTTTGTGCTCCACTCAACTCACAGAAATTGATCTGACGACAGTTTTGCTGATTGATTAATAATGCGTTGTTTATCTTCCAGAGATATAGCATCATTCACTGGTCCCAGCTTCTCCAATGTGAGGATTTCACAATCCATTTCATCGCAATGCAAATATCACAGTGGGCATTTATCAGAAGGCATTTCAGAGATGGCATAATTATGCTATTTGAAAATTCCATACAATCAGTAGTTAAATAATCACTGTACCCAAATAGAAATCAATAGAAATATTACACAAATATAGCAGTACAAGTCTTCACAGTAATATTAAAGGAGTATCATAATAAATATCCTAAGTGTTAAATGCCACAAACACTGATACAGTAACCCTTTAAAATATGATAAGTTATTAAGAGGATATTTTATAATTTTGCATTACTTTGTTTTATATAAATCACCCCTTCATTTTCAACTGCTTCATTGTCAAGTTTCTAATAAGAAAATTGAGAGAATGGAGAGAATAAGTTGATAAATAAAGCTATATGAGGAGGCTAGTAGTCTTTTCTATTAATTATCAAATTGATTGGTTTATTCAAACCAGTAACCTGTTCATCGGAACAAAATCAACAAATTACTCGTCTAAAATCATTTATATAAACTATGGCATTTTTAATGAAACAGTTATTCTATTTTGATAGAATTATGTAAATGATGAACTAGTGTTTTGGTCGGCAGGATGTGTCTCCCAACATCCATCTGTCCACTCACTGGTTCCGGGTCTGGACAGCAGGGAGATGATGAGGGTCAGGCCCAGGCCGGTGACATGAGCCGCTATCACCGCCGCCCTCCGGAGCCACACATACAGCCAGTAGTCCCGCATCCCCAGGCCCTCTCCCACCGGGCTGTACTCCACGTCAGACGGCATGCCACTCGATCACCTGCCGACTCCGGCGGGTATGGAGGGTGAGCTGAAACGGAGAGACGCAGCGCGTGTTTTGTCGCACCACTGCACATGCTCCATAATCATTTGGTGGAGGAGGATGAACTGGACAGCTGTCTACAAGCTAGATGTGTGATTCGATGGACCACAAACGTACATACTTCCGGTATGTAGTTTTTCTAAGTCCGCGTCCAGGTGAAGCGTCTTATAGTTGTGTTAATTTACGGACTTACCAAAAAAATATGCAAAGGGTATAATATGTAATGAATATGGGAACTGAACTTTTACTACAGTCTACCATTCACGGTGTGGTACTGAAGCAATCCACGTCGGTCACGTTTGTCTCCATTTCCCAAGGAAAATCTGTTGTTCAGCGGGATAAATGCTGCGGACCAGGGGAATCCGACTGTTTAATTAAAACAAAGCATCGCGAAGGCCCATGGCGGGTGATGACGCGATGTGATTTCTGCCCAGTGCTCTGAATGTCAAAGTGAAGAAATTCAATGTAGCGCGGGTAAACGGCGGGAGTAACTATGACTCTCTTACATTTCTTTGGGGAAGGGAGTGAAGGCCGGATTCGTAGATCTGCGGCCTCCTGTGGCGTAGGTCGACCACTGGTGCGTCGGGTCGTTTGAGGCATAGGTTGACCGAAAGCAGCCTGATACCCAGGGAGTTCGCAAGTGTTTTGATGATGGTCGGCTGGGCCAGACCTCCTCGTTGGTGGTCCGCGGTAACGTCTCCGGACGGCTAACCTGGCCCGTAAGCGCCCCGAACGTCGGGGCCCAGGAAGTCAGACCTGGGCCTCGTGACTGCGGTGTTACCCCGTGTGGCGAGGCAACTGTCTCGCGGGAGCCCTATCAAGCGCGTGCATGGTACAGCGCTGATACACGGATGGGCGAATAGGGTAACACATTCGTTGTCTGATCTGTGGGCATAGAGACACGGTCGGGGTGACCCGGAACCTCGGCCGGCCCGGATGCAGATCTGCAGGGTGAGCGCGGCGATGCCCTAGGCCAACATCGGGCCCGTAGGGAGGGGAGGCGGGCCCTACGGGTCTGGCCCTCCCTGGGGTGGACGCCGGGGAGGTGTCTGCCGTTTCGTCCACAACCCTTTACTCACTCTGGCAGGCCGGTTGGCTAGTTGGTTCTGGAGCCCGCAGCAGCCGTATGGGCGGCGCAGGGTGACAGTGGATGCAATCCCCGCACACTTGTCACCTGTCGACCGACTTCCTTAGTTGCTGTAGGATGCTTTCCAACGCTGGGGCGGTGATTGTAGGCCAGGGGACTTTTGCCTGGAGCGTTCGTCCAGCGAGCCGGCGGCGACTACTAGTTAGAATAGAGTAATTTTAGAAGTTAGAGGGCCTCTCCAGCTCTTTGAGCTCCAACGGCAGGTTATGGCGTACTGTCGATCCCTGCAGCCCAACGGGGGGGGGGGTTAGTCCCTCGGCCCTGATAGTACAGAAGGGATAACCAGGGAGAGAATGTCAAAGTGAAGAAATTTAAAATCCTGAGAATGTTATCCAGCCGCTTAGCTGACCACGGGACACATACAGGTCGTGGGTCATTCAAATGAGGGCCCAGTTTCCTACAACCCTTCCCGATAGGAGCCCCTACTCCTTGTCAGCTCGTGCCCCGTGAAAAGGCCACGATCTCAGATGGCCCTGTTACCCCGAACAGGGTCGAGACGTCAGAACAGACGAAGACGGTCACCCGCCCCCGGTGGTAACGAGACCACCGTTACAGGGGACCACGTACCTCGGGGTGCGGCGGGACGTTCGCAAGAACACCCGCCTAACGGCGGGTGTTCTGTGCTCTCTCTTTAGGTAGCATGTGGTCTCGTGTGACGTCACAGTTTAGCTGTCGGCCATGTTGGAGTACACACAAAGCCACTGGCATGCACGGCTGAGTCGCATAAGCTATCGATCATGGTGAACGTTTGTGCTGTCTTTGGTTGTGGCAGCAGAGCTGATAGACAAGAAATCATTCTTTGGTTTGCCAGCGGTCATTACACATCAAGGAAATGACACGAAGGAGCTATCCAAGCGACGTCGCGAGAAATGGCTGTCACGCATCTCTCGAGATATAAAGGAATGGAATTTGGCGTACACTAGAGTATGTGCGGATCACTTTACAAGTGGTCAGTGATTTTATTTACTAATTCGTTTGTGAACAGTATTTAATAAAGGAAATATAAATTAAACTTGGACATGAGAAGGTTACCGAAGCTTCATCGGCCCGTGACAGCAGTCGTACCAGAGACGTGTCGAGCGTGTACAACAGGCGAAACACAGAGATGCAGCCTCAGCATTGCTTGATATGAGTTTAACATCAGATCATATGTATATATATATATATATACGTATACGTATATGTATATATATATATATGTATATATATGTATATATATATGTATATATATATATATATATATATATATATATATATATATATATGTGTGTGGGGGGGATGAAGTTAGGAGTTAGTTGAAAGTGAATTCCTACACACACGCACACAATGACGTGCATGTACAATGTAAACAAACACACGTGTCTGTTTGCGCTGAGTAAACATTGAATATTGCTAAATATCGGACCAGATCTGTATATATTTACCCTTCCAATGACGAGATGAGAATTCTCGACGACCGTTGCTTTGACGACTCGGACCCATCCACTGACAAACTGATTATAAGCGTCGAGCCCTTTGTAGCACTCCAGCTCGTCTTTTGTGTGAGGACTGGGGGTGTTCACGAGATACGTGTAGATGTTGGCGTAGTTTACCGATGGAAGATAAGTAGGATCGGCACTGAAACGATCTGCACTCATCGTATAGGGATCCAAGTTACCAATAACCTTCAATTTGGCCAGGTAGTGAACCTTTGATGCACTATCCAGTGATTCAAAGTATGGTATTTTCGCCGCACTTCCTTGTTTACTCGCCGCCATGTAGGTTCTGTATGTACTCCAACATGGCCGACCGACCTCGTAACTAAGGAGATCGTGACGTCGGTGAGACCACTCCAATGGAGTGGTTTTGCAAATTCCGTTTGACGTGACACATCTGTTAACTTTCCAGTCGTAGAAGTGGTTTTCGGCAAAATTGACGAAACGGAAGAAGCGGACGCTATTTATTTATCCTCCCGAGGCAAATGCGGTCCGACTATGCATTACAGACTGGGTCGGCTAATGTGGGCGGATTAAAGGTCTGGACTGAGGCTAACACTATCCGACAAACTGACGGTTGTTCTCGTAATGTTCTTTCAACTTCTCACATCCTCTAAAACCAAAGTCCCAGCAGTGCACAGTGAAGATTGGAAGTCTCTTCGCTGCCACGGCTGATAGTTTTGGTTTCACTTCCTGGTTTGGCTCGTTCGTGAACGCCGAAGAGTAGGAGATATGTGAGATGGTTCACTTCCATTTCCTGCTTTTCAATTTAGTCGCTTTGTATTCCGTTAGATGGCGGTCTGGAGTTCAAGTATCTCGGGGTCTTGTTCACGAGTGAGGGTAAGATGCAGCAGGAGATCGACAGGCGGATCGGTGCGGCTGCAGCAGTAAAGCAGGCGCTGCACCGGACCATCTTGGTGAAGAGGGAGCTGAGCCGGAAGGCGAAGCTCTCAATTTACTGGTCGGTCTACGTTCTGACCCTCACCTATGGTCACGAACTCTGGGTCGTGACCGAAAGGACAAAGTCACGGCTACAAGCGGCCGAAATGAGTTTCCTCCGTAGGGTGGCCGGGCTCAGCCTTAGAGATAGGGTAAGGAGCTCGGTCATCAGGAGGGAGCTTGGAGTCGAGCCGCTACTCCTTCGCGTCGAAAGGAGTCAACTGAGGTGGTTCGGGCATCTAATTAGGATGCCTCCTGGACGCCTCCCACTGGAGGTTTTCCAGGCACGTCCAACTGGGAAGCGACCCCGGGGAAGACCCAGAACAAAATTCATGTCGTCCCTAATTCAAATATGACTGACTTTTTGCATTGTTTTTGTTGTATTATAGACTATAGAAGTTGTCTCTGGTTACCACATATCACATGACTTTATTCCGTAATCAGTTCGCATTTCATTATTTAATATAGTTTATCAGTTGCCTTGTTTAAATATCTTGATATTTAACATATTCCTATAGTGGTTCCTTTATTTTAATGTTCTTTATCTTAACCTCGTCAACCCTGTAATCAGCTGTAACCTATTCACAGATGAAGGTTTTATTTTGAAATGCACAACTTTTTTTCTCACCACCCTTTTTATAAAATAATGTTTTGGTGTTGCAGCTGGTGTCAAGTGCACAATGCCAACATCACATTGAACAAAGTGGGAATCACTTTTAAACACAACTTCAACAGAACCAAGTTAACAGTATCTAAACGTGGCTGTAACACCACAGCAGTAATGATAATCATAAAGCAGTCTGTGGCTTCATTGTTCCACACACTGATGCCCAACTTAGAACAATACTGTTATACGCTGTGGAGAGTTTAGTGAATGTGAAGAAAATGTGACATTTAAGAAAAAAACAAGTATGGAGCGCTTTAAATTAACACGTATAGCCTTAAAAATAAGTCACAGAAACCAAGTGTAAAGGACATTTTAATCCATTTTTATAAACCAACATATTTAATTTAGCAGCATAACCAGACGGTCTTGAGGTATTTTTAGATCCATACTCTGAATTTCATCCCACCCTCCCACCTCAGACACACACACACACACACGCACGCACGCACACACACACGAGTCCTGTTGGCTCAGTCTTGGACTGAGCAGAGCTGGCTCCCTCTTAGTGGCTTGTAAGGCAGGCACACTTAATGGTGCAGTTTTGGCTGTGGGACAAAAGAAACATTTGAAATTGTTACTTTTATTTTGGCAACTGATATGTACAGGTATTCACTTGAGAACCATACCAAATGAAGAAGAATAAAACAGACTGACATACTTATTGTCAGAAAAGTGAGACGAGGAGGAAAAGAATCTTACGGCTGGATAAGACACTTCCTTAATGTTTAGTTGATGGTAAAACTCGGCTCATTTCATTTTTTGGGATTTAGGGGTGCAACAGTAGGGCACTGGGTGACAAGTGTTGCCAAAAATATCAAAGTATCAATCCTGAATATTTGAAACGGTTCAATACTCATTGTACCAGCTGCTCTCTCTTCTCTGACTAATTTTTACACACACACTGCTATTTATGTTTTAATCTAAATCTAAACTGTTATGCCCTCAATGTAGTGTCAATGTTTTTGCCAAAATTCCAGTAACGTGACAACACGAGGCTGCACTGAACCAGAATCAGGGGTTGTGCCTTTAAAAGGGACCACGTTGTTCTGTAGTCTGGGTAGCTTTCAGTTGAAGATGAATACCTGACTAGGCTTCAGCTTCAAGCTGCTGACCACAGTAACTGTGCCTTGTGGAAGAGCAGTTACTCAGCCTTTTAAATCACAAAGTATACATCTCATTATTGCAGTCTCTGTCTATCAGATGCCACTGATTGTTGCCATGGAAACACAGCTCTTAGTGGAGAGACAGCCTGGAGCGTAAGGTGGCAAACTTTTTAGACCTTATATCCATTCTTCATGTTTCGTAACTGACTTGTGTTAGACAAGTCTAAAAACAGAGCCAATACTGGCCTTACTATAGGCAGGATAAGTTGGGGGGACCAGTCCACAGAACACCAACCACATGTTGACATTTTTTTTAGACATCTGAATAGTACAGCAAGTATCGTTTTCCATTGAACATAGTTGTCGACAGAAAATCTGTTTTTGGAGGCGACTCTGGAAAGCTAGTAGCTGGCTCCTTCGCAGCTTGACACCCAGTGTCACATCAACAAAGTTACAAGGAGTCAGTAGAAACCTCTAAAACCACCACTGCCAACGAGTGAGTGTCTGTGCTCAAAACATGACCTATCTGCTGCATATTCCTTTAAACACACAGGCTGATCTTACATGATCGATGCTTGTTCTTAACTCCACCGCTAATTTGCCTGAATTGGACTTTTCAACGCTGTGTTTGGGAATATACAATAAAGGTGTGTCATACGGGCAGGGTAAGCAGGTAGCTCGTTGTTTCTTTAACTACCGGTATGTAGGAAGCAGCCACAGGTCATAACTGTGATGGTAAGAAAAGAAAAAAACAACCAGGATCAGTGTTGTGTTGTCAGATTGGTACTTGGTAGTGCACACTGTCAGCCATTCAACCGATTCTAAATCATCATGTTGGGACAGGAACTTTTTACCACGCCAGGAGAAAAGTCAATTCAGTAAAAATTTGTGTTGGGTAAATTATAACATTATTAGCATGTTTTCAAACGTAACCTTGTAAAATGTAGTTTTCGGCAAGAAACTTGAGGCAAATGGTAATAAAGGAATGTACGTTGTGTGACATGTTATTTATTGTTTTTCACCTAGGTATTGGGAATTGAGAATCGTGGAATTTCAACGACTACATTTCTGGTGTTGTGACGTCCCTTCTTAATCCCTGCTTCTCTCGGCTCCTAACTCACCTTCTGTGTACCCAGTTTCTTCTCCACGCCCCCAGCCAGCCCCCCGCTTTTGCTGTCCTTCCAGGCGTAAAAGTTTGAGCGCGGAGAGGAGGAGGAGGTGGCAGAGCTGGAAGAGGAGGAGGGCAGGCGGTGCGCTGAGGGTTTTGAGGAAGGCGAATGCTCCTCCATGCCGCCCCCTTTGCGTTTCTTCACAAGCCCCTGGTGCTCAAAGCCCCTCCCGCTGCCCGGCCCGTGCAGTCCTGAGTCCCCCACACCGCCCCTGCTGTGGGAGTTGTTAGCGGCGGAGGAGGGGTCTGGGGATGATGAATGGCCCAGAGGAGTGTGTGTCCGTCTGTAGGTCCAGACCGCCTTGGCGGCTGGTGAATGGGACTCTGAAGGGGAGGGCTGGGGGCGGGGTTTGCTGCTGGGGGAAAGCGTGCCATTGGTCTGTCCGTGGGGGAGAAGGGAGGAAATGGGGGGTTTAGAAGAAGACGAAGATGATGAAGAGGAGGATGAGGAGGAGGAGGAGGAGGAAGAGGAGGAGGAGGAAGAGGAGGAGGAGGAAGAGGCAGCGGAAGGTGGGCGGCCCCGGTCCTGGAGGAGGATGCAGTTCCTTTCGGGGCCTGAGTGCTCTCCTTCCTGTGACGGGGCCTTCCGCTTGCGGAGGGCATCGGCGGCAGCGGCCTCCTCTCGCAGCTTCAGCATCTGCTTGCTGGGACGCCCCACAGGGTTCTTGGGTCGCCCGGGACCCCCCTGACGCACCGTCACAGGCTTACCCGGAGACACCATGTGGCCACCACCGATGCTGCTCCCGCTGTCCCCGGAGTTCTCCGACTGTATGGCTGCCGAAGTTCTCCCTGGACCACGACTGGAAGAGGAGCAAGAAGATGCAGTTTTGAGGGAGGAGCTGATGTGACTTCCTGTGCGGACCTTGGAATGTAATGACGAGGAGGAAGTGGAGGAGGGAGACGAGGAAGTGATGGTCTTGGCTGAGGAAGGTGGAGATTGAAGGGCTGTGGCTTGAGGTATTTTCCTGTAAAATAGGTAAATCCATAAATCAATAAATGAAACAGCCATTAGATCAGAATAAAACGTATCAACACTGTTCTATAGGATAACAACAATGTGAAGCATTAGAATTGAACATGGGATGCTGATGCTAAAAAGACTTAACTAGCTGTAACATAGCACTATTTCTACTTATTCTTGTTTTCATCGTTCTTTATTTGTTTTTTTAATTAACAAAGACTGAGTTCAAATAAGGGCTGCACTCAACATTTTAACACAATGAAGATGCAGTATGCCAATTTTCGTTCAAAAATATAGTGGTTGTGATTACTAAGTTTGTGATTGAACCACATTCAATTAATATATTAATCAATTTCCTGCATTTCTGCATTTTACTACTGAATTTTATTTCTTACACTGTTTCTTTAATTGTTTTTAAATCTCCTTTTCTTTTGCCTTATGTTTTGATGCTTTTAATGGTTTTATGTGAAGCACTTTGAATTACCTTGTTGTTGAAATGTGCTATACAAATAAACTTGCCTTGCCTAAGCAGCTACACTGAAGCACAGATTTGCTGCAGGGCTCTGATTATCTCAAATAATCGGAATAATAAAGAATATTTGGGGGGGAAATGCTTTTTTTCATGCAAGCCGGAGCAGTTTAGTGAGCTAGCTGTCACGCTCAGATAAAGGTAGGGGTAGTCTGTACGAAACCATAGTCAGAAAGCTATGGACAGTATAACCTGTGTGGGTGTAATGTTGTTCATCAGGTTTGTGGCCTGTAATGAACGGAATATCACAGGAGCATCTAGAGGAAATTATTTTACATCTGGCACAGATGGCTAGCAGGACTATATTATGAGCCGATTAGAAACTGGAGGTCTAAGTTAGGCTTACTCACTGTGACCTCACAAAACACAGGATTAGCCACAACTCAAGAATTTATGTGCTAATTATGACAATTTACAGGATAAAGACATGGATGTAAACTGTAACATGCCCCATTTTTCAATGAGCTTTTTTCTTTTGTGCGTATAAACGCAGTCAGTCTCCATCTTACTGCCAACTTCACAGACTCCTCACTACTGCTATTCTGGGCAGCAGAAAACACCATCTGCTTCATCTCATAGTGACTAAGAAGTGGGTTACACTCGAGTTTATCTCAAAGGGTTATCAAAAGGGAAGGATCTGATGTCACTAGCCCTTCATATGTTTACAGTGGTTGAAAAGAAAAATTGGCAAATTTCAACTGAGTGATCAGGATGGTGGCAGAGCGTATGTCTTCTGAAGTAACAGTCCTGAACATTTCTCGGGTCGGCAGATCATTTTGTCAGATCAGTGATTGGAGCCACTTCAATATACTGGAGAGGAGGCAGAGGCTATTCTAGCCCATTGAAAACCTTTGATGACCTTGTGGTATTACTCTCAGCTTATTTTGTTCCATTGATAAATCAGTGGTGTGTGTGTACAAAAGTACCAACATCACAACCTTTGGACAACAGCCAGTCTTATTTTCAGTGACAGAATATACATTAAAGCAGTTTACTATATAAACGCCAGTGACGAAAAGTAACCAAAGTTAATACTTTCTTGGAAAAAATCTGAAGAATCAGCACCATAAAAGCAGAGCACGAGCAGGAATGTGAGCTGGAGTTTCTTACTTCCAAAGATGGGCGCTGATGTGCTGCTCCAGCATGCTGCTGAGAGCCGACCTCAGGTGATGAAGTCTCCTGTCAAACGTGTAGATGCCGTGACCCAGCACGTGGCTGCCAAACGAACAAACCTAGAGAAACAAGCTGCTTGTAAATCTGTTTCCTGTACCAGGTTACTGTACCAGTGGTGGTCAGTTGACTTAAAATTAACGTTCTGCATTATTCAGTGGTCTCATAGTTACAGTCAAATCACACTTCACTTGTGCCTTGGTTCTGTGTTTTTACGCATTTCTGGATACAACTTAAAAATGAAACGGACAACTACACTCCATCAACTTCATAAAACAATATATGAAGTGAGTGAAATCTAAAGCCTTCTCTAGTTAAACATAAAAACCAAGTAAACTCTGTTCGGACAAGTGGAATGCCTCATGCAGTTGTCTGATCTGGCAGGTAAAAAATAAACGCGATCTTTATTATATAGTAGCCGATCACTATCGTCTGATATTCAGTAAAATATGCGATGGGGAGATTGTCATTACTGCTTTCTGGTCGCTGATCCCTGGGAATGCTACATCGTGAATAACAAACGTGTTGCAATCAGCAAGAGGAGAACTGGTTAGCTGTTAGCAGCTGGTGAAACAAAGGAGCTAGAAGGTTGAATTGAATTACATTATGATGCGTTCATGCGTTAGTAAAAATGAGTGTTGGGCGAAGGTAAATTATAACGTCTTTATGTAGATGTGCAAGAAGCTTCAATATAAAATAGATGTTAGAGAGGGAATTATGACCTGCTTAACTTAACTGACAGGAGCTCTAAGCAGCTTAGAATGCATCATTAAAACCACTCATGTAAAAAAAACATCCAGAGCTGGTGATTGTTCAACAGTTTGAATGAAGTGCGTTTTACAATGATCACGGTTAAATTAGTATTTCTGCCAATGGAGTCTTGTGGCTTTTTAGGAGAGCATATCAATTGTATGTCTTTTAACTGTCCAAAACCATGTTGATTTGATGTACTATTTTTCCATAGGCCTGCATTCTCCATTTTGCACAAGTAAGTTCGGGCAAGTAGAACATTTTCATGTCAAGCCCTGAACCACAATTCTTTGGACACGTTCATCCTCTGACTAAGCAACAGAAAATAAAGATACTCAACGTACTGCTGGAAGAAGAGGCACCACTTTGAAATGACCACTGTCCAAACCTCCACTATGATATGGGAGTATTGGAAGTATTGATATTAAGAGCAAGATAAATCTCTCATAGAACTGGGAGTAGTAGTCGGATATGGAAAGCTCTCTCTCTGTTTTTGCTGCTAAGGACATGCAGGACAGTTTAGCCTGCAAAAAGTTACTTTTGATCTCATCACAACAGACAATATCTTCAGTGTGCAACAAAACACTCATAAGAGTCTTTTTGGGATGCAAGTGTTGCAGTCTGAAGAAAACAGATCTGTAAACACAACGTCAGACTAACAAAGCACCGGGGGGATCTAGTATGCTTTGAAGTTGGATGTTATCATCTTATTTTTATAAATGGAATTTTGTAAACGTATGATGAGTTAATATGCCGAGAGCAGCTCAGAGTTCAAACAGTTGAGTGTTGTTTATGTTTTTGCAGATCAGCTGGGCAATTTCAAGAGACTGGTTGAGTTCTTCTGAGCCTGCTTTTCTATCATGGTCTATTAACTGGATAAGCAATTATTTTCCAACAAACAAAGCTATCACAGCTTGATCAGATCATTGTATGCCAGGGCCATATTTCAGAGTTTGAATTCAAGACTTTTTTCTGCATAGGTGTCAGAAAATCAGATTTAAACAACTGAGAAAAATATCAGGATTTTGTGGTGCATTTTACCCCTGTTAAACCCAAGTACAAACTGCTCACCGCTAGTGGTCTGGGATGTGCAGCAGAAGATGGGAACTCGATGGGCTCCTCGGGTCCTTCTGCCTCACTTTCATCACTGGAGAGCCGTCCATGGACGAGAGGTGAGGGGGCTCCCTCCTCCTCACACTGCTTCTCCTCCTCTAGGTTGCTCTCTGACACGGCAGTAGGCCGACTGTAAAACAAACAGTACAACATTTGGTTTTTCAGATACACTATAAATAGTTATAATATACTGATGCTCACTGTGTACGTCTCTAACACCCAGGAACATGATCTGGTTAGACCCACTCAGCTGCTGCTTTATTAGGTCCACCTAAACTAATCAGCCCTACATGGTCAGTTTTTGTTCAAACTGATGATTGACCTTTATGACCATTGTGAAGGATGCTTGTTATGCCGTTGAAATGTGTTGATGTATAATGGAGGGGTGTTATTTAGACTCTATGATATATGATATAACATATGGGGTGGATAAATTAACAGACACACTTCTCTAAAACAGTTTCCACAAACACTGACTATAACCTTTATGGTGGAGGATTTATTGCACACCTGTTGTGTTAGACTGAATTCATTTAAGCTCGAGGTACCTAACAATCTGGCAGTGTGTAGATTCAGTTATTTCATGAGCATCTATCAAAACACAGATTATAAACCCACTGCACAACAAGGTAATGTTACACCAAATTTAGACCGAAGGTACTGCAGGTCTGAATGGGTCAACATGTTAGGAGTTTAGCTTCTGCTATGTGACAGTAGTGATTACTTTAGACTTTCTCATTGTCTGTCATTTAGATGGACAGGGTCTTAAAGATTCCATCATAATCTATTTTTACAAGGGCCTATTTAAAGGTGGAGTCTGATTCTAATCCAATACACACTGTTAAATTACAATTACAATTTACAAGAATTGAACTAAATTGACCTGCTGAACTCAAACCTTCCTCTGGTCAGCATGGACTTAAGGGATACTTGTTCCAGTTGTGACACAGATCCCTGGGCTTTGGCCATCAGCCGATACCGTTGTTTAATGAATAAGCTTCATGCCTCAGTGTGGAAGTGACTGGCATCAGTCTTATATATGTAAGGAAACATCAGGTACATAACGGTATCAAATCGTCCCATTGTCACGATAGCCGATCCAGCTATCTGAGTCCTTATCGGACCGATACCCGATAATGAGTATCGTGCATCTCTAAGTTAAACTGGGGGCTCGCTTGTGTGTATTCATTTGTGATGATTGATTGATGTGATGGATTATAATTTCCAGAACTGTTCACCGTACACTCGTGTATGCATCACAAGCTAGCCTCAGTAGAGTTCCCTCACCTGAAAGCAGGGAGGCTGGCTAGAGGTCTCCTGCAGTGTGGAGCTCCAGCCTGCTCCTTGGGGGCCTCTGGGCTGGGGGATCCAGCAGAGGAGCCTCCCTCCAGGCATTGGGCCCCTTTCTCACGAACCTTGGTCTTCAGTTCCGCCACTAGATGGTCAAAGTTCTTGCTGCGGCCCATCACCTTCCTTCGCTGGTGGATGGAGTGGATCTGAGTACACAGGATACTGGCAATTAGTCACCATTTCACTTTGATTGATTCAATTTCAAGTAGATAGCTACAATTTGTATCTGGCGAGTGTCACAAAATTAAGGATTGGCCTGCCAAGTCAGACGGTTGACTTAAAGCAGTGGTTGCGCCCCTCTAGTGGGGCGCAGCGGTATTGCGGGTGGGGATGCAGAATTTGTTTATTTCAAGAACTTTATTCATACCTGCAAACTTGTCGCTTTTCGGCAAAATTCGCCGTTTTGAATCAAAATATATCGTGTAGAGGTTTTTTTTGGGGTGTGGCCAGCCAGCGTTTCTCAGATTGGAGTGAGACAAGGAGAAAAGGTGACGTCGTGATCTTCACAATAAAACATCTTTGATGTGACGTGTCGAGTCTTGGCCAATCAGCGTTCAGCTGTCTACATCGTCTTTCCCTCCGTTAAAGTTTAAGTTACCTTATGTTTCGTTACAGTTCAGACTTGCTGGGTTAAGTTAACGTCCACTGCATGCGGAACTTTGTTGACTGTTAACGTTCATCATTATCATGATTGGCCACAATTGTAACAGCTGTACAGTAACAGTGGAAGTTAATATAAAGCCATACAGTTATGAAAACGAATCACTTAATTTTTACAGGCGATGGTTCTCGCTATCTTTGTTTTTATATGACTACAACTTTTAAAGGTTAATCATAATAGAACTGCAATAAGAACTGAATAATAAATTCGGTTTTTTACCGAAAGTAAATGTCTTATCACTTAAATTTCTTATCAGAGTTGCACGTTATTGTTGTTTTGAAAAGATACGCAGTGTAAAACTCAGTAAAACTCTTTATTGCCAAATATTTGAACTTGTTTTGTTAGGTTTTTCACAGGTTGCACTTTTTGTTATTGTCTTGAAAATATATTCAGTGCAAAACAGGTGAATTGCAGCCACAATAAGCTATTTTATAGTTCTATAAGCAGATAGAACAATGCAAATGAAGTTCTAACAAAGTGATTGCACATTGTATTTGTTTTTGTTTGATGGAGCAATCTGGTTTACTTGAAAGTGATTGCAATTTTCTTTATTCTATTATTTGAAAAAGCACAGATGGAGGAGTCACAAAATGTTATTTAAATAAAAGTTCAACATGTTACAATTTTGTTGGGGCGGTGGGGCATGAACATTTTTCTTCATCCAAAGTGGGGCGTGACAGAAAAAGTTTGAGAACCACTGACGTAAAGCACAATATAATAAGCCTTGGGATGCTTAACTTGAGGTACAGAGGTGCTTTAAAGCTACAGTCACAGGACTGACGCCCAGCAACATCAATGACCTGTACTGTGCAGCAGGGTGCAACTCCCCCTGCCGCACTGCTGCCGCGAGTAACACCAGTCCAACAACCTGCATCACATGCTACAGGTTCAACCTACTCTAATCACCACGGAGCTTAATATAGCAGGTTGTAGGTTAAAAGAAAGGAAATGAAGAAGGCACAGTTATTAATACAGTTAATCTCTTTAGGGAAACTCAGATTTGTATGTAGATGTTAGTTTATACACAGGCAGTACCTAAACACATGCAAATATACAGTCAGGGCCATAAGTATTTGGACGGTGACACACTTTTTCTAATTTTGCCTCGACTCCAATTGATTTGAAACTAAGCTAATATGGGGTTCAAGTGTAGACTTTCAGCTTTAATTCAATGGATAAAACAAAAATATCACAATAACCGTTTAAGAATTACGGCCATTTTTTACACAGCCCCCCACATTTTCAGAGGGTCAAAAGTAACTGCTACTGTGTAAAGGGAATACTGGGAATACTGCTGTTATATATATATGTGTGTATATGTATATGTTAGGGGTGTAACAATACGCATATTAGTATTGAACCGTTCGGTACGAGGCTCACAGTTCGGTATGCATGACGAACCGAACAATACGTTTGAATAAAAAAAAACAAAAAAAAAAAACTTTTTTTTAACTTTATTGATGAAGAGCCACGTTCACTCAGGTTTAGTTCCATCATTGTTCATACTAAAATGATGGAGAAGTTGTAAGTAACAATACTACATAACATTAAGGAGCAGTTTTTGTTTTTTATATGTACATATATATATACATATATATATATGTACATATATATATGCAACGTGTAAAATATTTAATCCCGATTAATCGCATGGATTTTTGTGATTAATCCCGATTAATCGCATTGTTATGGTAAAGTTCAATAATGAATTCAAAAGGAGTGTATTGCACACATTTATTTTAAAAGTACTGCTATATGAACAAAATGGCAATAACATTTGGTTCACGAGATGCAGGGAGCATGTTTTATACTTAATGTGAATATAATTCATACTTTGTTGGCATCTTATTCTGAAAACCGGATGTTCGTCTGAAGAAATCGGATGTTGTCTCACATTAATCTTTCCGCTAACTTTCAAAGTCCTTCGCTCGCGATCTGTGCCGTTAGATGCACGAGTGACTGGACCCTACACTCTTCCATAAGTGGGTCAAAAATGACCCATATTAGAATCAATGTGTTTTTATGCCATTTTTGTCATTTTGGTTAAGAATAATCACTTGTATAATATTTAGTATTATATTTCGGACCACACAAGAATGTTTTCATGTTTGAAATATCTTTATTTTTCACTTAACATTTTTGAAAAAGAAAATGACCCAGAACAGCAATAGAAAAATGTGAACATCCATTGTATGTGTGTGTGTATGTGTGTATGTATGTGTGTAACTGTCCAGTCATTGACAGTTCCTCTCTCTTTTCCGTTTTGCCTTCTTGTCTCATCACTGTATGCAGTTCAGACAAACTACCTGTTTCTGGCTGTGATCATTGCACACATGTACATTGCATTTCCCACACCTATTGTTGACTTTGCGATCTTTGTTAATTGGGCAGATCTGACACCTCTTTCTCTTTGGTTGGCCCTGTCTGCTTCTTTCCTGTGGCTGGGTTGTGGCTTTTGTCACCCCACACCTTTCCATTGCTTCAATAATCGGGGTTTGCAGTCGGGGGCAGCCTTCCAGTCGACTCCTCATGTGTGGTGTGACAAGCTCCTTTGACAGCTCTTTGAGGAAGAGCCGTCATGCATTGGTGATGCCGCTCTTGAATTCTGGGTGCTGAGCCGTGAAAAAGGTGTAGGCATTCAGGGTGGCAATGTCAATTATGTTGTACCACAGCACCATGGGCCACCTCTGTGTTTGGCACTTGCAGGTGTAGGTGTCAACCATCTGGTCAGTGGTGTCTACACCTCCTTTCGTCTTGTTGTAAAATGTGATCACTTCTGTTTTTTTCTTTCTGCTATTTTCATCCACTACTTTGTCGTGGTGCATCGTGCTCAGGAGGACAACAGCTTTTCCTTTCTTTCTGACATAGCTGACCATGGTAAGGCTGTCGTTGAATCCAAACTCTGTGCTGTGAACCTCCCTGGACTTGGAAGGCTTTATCAGAGGAGGGATGTCTGGCTTGTTCTGATGTAGAGTCCCCACAATAGTGAGATCCTTCTCCAGGAGATGCTGCGCAAGAGGCACAGGCAAGAGGAATTAGCTAACAATATTCCGGCTTGTCATGGGAATCCACTGGATTTTATTCCAGCAAATGTCCCTATTATCTCTAATTTTATGCCCCCAAATATTCAAGAAATAAGTGATATAATTGATGATCTCAAAACATCTTCAGCTGGCCATGACAGCATTTCTTGTCAAACAGGTGAAACAGTCAATATTGCAGCCACTTGTTCACATTTTCACCTTGTCTTTGCAAACAGGTGTTGTGCCAGAGGATTTAAAAATTCCCAAAGTTATTCCTTTGTTTAAAGCATAGAACCCACTCTGTTTAAACAACTATAGACCCATATCTATATTGCCTTGTTTTTCAAAAATACTTGAAAAAATTGTACACAAAAGGATTATGTTTCATGTCGTCTAATTCAATTCTTTACAAACACCAGTATGGTTTCCGTAAAAATCATTCAACTTATATGGCTTTACTTTACCTTGTTGATAAAGTTATCTCTGCACTTGACAGTAATGAGTTTACTTGCAGTATTTTTATAGACTTTTCCAAAGCCTTCGATACAGTAAACCATAATATATTATTGGAAAAGCTGCATAAATATGGTTTCCATGACATTACATACAAATGGCTAAAAAATTATGTATCCAACAGAAGACAGTTTGTTTGTCAAAGGTTGTTTTTCAAACAAAGCCAGACTAATATGTGGGGTTCCACAGGGATCCATTCTTGGACCATTATTATTCCTCATTTATATTAATGAAAAGAGATCATATTACTCCTGTATTAGCTTCTCTGCACTGGCTCCCTGTAAAATCTAGAATAGAATTTAAAATCCTTTTACTTAACTACAAAGCCCGAATTGGTCAGGCTCCATCATATCTTAAAGAGCTTATAGTACCATACTGCCCTACTAGAGAGCTGCGCTCCATTAATTCAGGGTTACTTGTGGTTCCTAGTCTTAAAAAGTAGGATGGGAGCCAGAGCCTTCAGTTATCAAGCACCTCTTCTGTGGAACCAGCTTCCCGTTTCAGTCCGGGGGGCAGACACACTCACCACATTTAAGAGTAGGCTTAAGACTTTCCTCTTTGATAGTGCTCATAGTTAGGGCTGGCTCTGGCTTGCCTTGGACCGGCCCATGGACAAACTGGTATAGGCAAAAACTACAGGACTTCCTTAGGGTACACTGAGCACCTCTCTCCTCCTCTTCTTCACCTCTGTCTGATCCCATTAATGGTCATGACTAACTTTACTTCTTCCTCGGAGTCCTTGTGCTTCCTCTCCTCACAGGTTTCCATGGAGCATGGTTTCATCTGGACCCTGGTCCTTCCTCCTACCATGGCCCTGCTGACTCCAACTGCTAATATCACTTTTATTATTACTCGCATTACTATTTCATACTACCGATACCATTAATGCACATTATTGACCTGCTTCTTCAGCAGAGTCTCTGTGCTTTCTCGCCTCTCAGGTTCCTGTGTATCCGGGTTATACCTGGACCAGGTCTTGCCTCCTGCCGTGGTTGTGTCATACATTGAATGTGCTGTAATTACACTGAATGTGTTGTAATTCACTATCCTGTTCTACACATGACATCTATTGTACTTCTGTCAATCCTGGGAGAGGGATTCCTCCTCTATTGCTCTCCCACAGGTTTCTTTTTCCGATGTTTGCAGATGACACAACCCTAGTTCTCTCTCATTCCAATTTCAATTGCTACATGGTTCAGATTTAATAAACTATCTTTGAATGTCAAAAAATCGAATTGTATTATTTTCAGTGGCAAAAAATTGTACTCTAAGGATTTATCTAAAATTCCGTTGAGATGCCTCAAGTGGCATCTACAAAATTCCTAGGAATTATTATTGATGAGAGTTTAAGGTGGAGTAAACATATTGACTGTGTTAGTAGAAAAATAAACAAATCTATTGGAATAATGAGGGTTAGACATCTTGTCTCTGCAAACCGTCTCCTTATTCTTTATTACAGTATCATTTATCCCTATCTTTCACGTTGTAATATAGTTTGGGCAAGTACTTTTCCTTCTGCATCCCGACCGGGTTCACGCACCCCCAATCACCTAATAAAAGGCACCAGAGCCTAAAACTCGGACCAATGAGAGAACAGTTTGCTCGCGCGTGGCGTTTGTTAACAAGATTAAAAACCCCAAAAAAGACAAACTCTTCCTGCACCGTGCCTTCGAAAAGGCAACGGACGTACACCAGAAGATTGGCCACATCTGTAGACTAGTCTACTTGCAGAGAGTAAAACTCACTCTTCTTCACGCGACCGACTAATGTAGCCAGGATGTCTTCGGACAAAGCATCGATGTTTTGTAACTCCTCAAATTTCGATATAAAAAATGTAAGGGGCTTTTGACTTGCACTGGCATGCTTGGTGTTCAGGTGACGATCGACGTAAATAAGAGGGCTTCAGACAGCTGTTAGCCAGAACCTCACTGCACCGACTGTCTCCTAAAAATTACGTTCCCCCAAAACTAAACTGCATTCTCAATTACGTTGGACTAAAAACGTATTTTCTCCCTGATTATGTTTGTTTTTGACTTATTACGTTGACGTATTACAAATACGTTTCTAATCAACATTTTAACCTTTTTCTCCCTCTCCCTATTACGCGGTCAGAATACTACCACAACACGCCGCCTGTCTCCGGCAGAAATGCGCTCATCCATGCACGGGAACAACACAGAGTTGTCGGCCGAGAAACCACCAAAACACGCCGCCTGTCTCCAGCAGAAACACGCTCATCCAGGCCGAGCAACGAGGAACATTATGCGGCTACAATACCTCCACAAAGGCCCGCGTGTAAAATCCGGGAGTATTTGTAATACGTCAAACACAAACTTAATCAGGGAGAAAATATGTTTTTAGTCAAACGTAATTGAGAATGCATTTTAGTTTTGGGGGAACGTAATTTTTAGGAGACAGGACTGCACCATTAGACCACCATTCCATTTTTCCTCTCGCGCATCCCCTAGAGGCAGCTTGCGCACCACACTTTGGGAATCCCTGATGTAGAGGACTCCCAAACAGCTCACGGACTGATACATCCCAGTTCTTCTCACTTCCTGCAAGCAGGTTCAATCCAATGAAGGCCATGAATTCATCTTTGGTGACATTTTTCCATTCTTTTCCTCTAGCTGTTGCTACTCTCCGTCCTTCCAAGTTTGTGCACTTCATCACCTCTTGTATTATATTATCAGTGATAAAGAGCGCCCATGCATCTTTTGGTGAGACAGTGGTGCTAAGCCCTTGTGCAGGCCCTGACCGACTTCTGAGGATATGTTGGCGCTGTGTTCTGCCCTGGGTGGGAGGTAACTCGCTCCAGTAAGAGCCCTTCCGACTCATTCTGTTGGACATGATTTGGACACTTTCTTCTTCAGAGGACACAGAAGAGGAATCTTTTGAGTCAAATTGATCCTGTTCAGTTGGATTTCCAGGTGGACGACTGCCACTGCCACCTGGACAATAGTCTGGGTCCTCATCATCAGAAATTTCAGACTCTGAGTCCAACCCGATTACTGCCTCTCCATCATCCAGCATCTGTAGGACCATTTCAGCTGTGTATCTAGCAGCCATGACACCTTGGATGAGGAAACATAAGAGTACTGTTTTCAACAGATCAATATGTAGCTATATAAATAAATACACACACACACACACACATAGTAATGTTAGCTAACTTAGTAAGCTAGCTAGTGTTAGCTAGTTATAAAGTAGGCTAATTTGTTGATAAATAATAACATACTCTTTCACACATCATGAATGACACGCACACACGCACAATATATATAGTAATGTTAGCTATGTTAGTTAGCTAGCTAGTGTTAACTAGTTATAAAGTAGGCTAATTTGTTGATAAATAATAATAACAGTCATGAAAGACACACACACATTGTTATATGAAGATAATACTTACACATATCAGCTCTTGCTGTGTAAAATAATCTTCCTGAGGGGTGACACTTCTGATATAGTCTGTGTGGTCCACAGTTAATTTATTCCTGACAGCCACAGTTGATAAGAACCAAAGGTTCCCATTGGATTCCATAGAAAATGCATTTTTGACCCACTTATGGAAGCTTGGGGTAGTAATACAAAAACTACAATTTCTTAAAATGTATAAAAGGTAAGTTAAAAATGTAAATGGTATTCTATCAAAAACATGTTTTTTGAGGAATACCTGGAATATGAAATGATAACAATTTTTCATTACGAAGATATTTCAAGAAAACAACCTCACCGGTCATTTTTGACCCACTTATGCATCTAAGGGTTAAATGCATTTACCGTGAATTTCAGCATA
>NC_136636.1:27795090-27867590 GCF_949748355.1 Melanostigma gelatinosum
TGGTTTCTTGAACATGACGATGAGTTCACTGTACTCCAATGGTTACCACATCTCAATCCAATAGAGCACCTTTGAGATGTGGCGGAATGGGAGATTCACATCATGGATGTGCAGCTGACAAATCTGCATCAACGGTGTGATGCTATCATGTCAATATGGACCAATATCTGTGAGGAATGTTGAATCTATGCTACGAAGAATTAAGGCAGTTCTGAAGGCAAAAAGGGTACTAGCAAGCTGTACCTAATAAAGTGGCCGGTGAGAGAGTGTATGTATATATAAAAAAAACACATTACATTTGCAACGAAATCAAACAGAAAAATCTAAATCTACCGTTAGAGCTGGAACCAGATAATGAGATTTTTCAGAAAACTAATCCATTCATTGTTTGGTCCTTTTTTCCATTATCATTGAACTGATGCATCAGTGTTGCTTATAAACCTTGAAATGACAACATGAGGTGTTTCCTTCCTAGGAGCAGGTGGAAGAGAGAACAGTCGGTCACCTACAGAGCAGGTAGTAGGTAGAAGTCGTGCGTGTCTTTCCCGTCACTCCTGTCATTTCCTGTTAATCAGGTCATCCTGTCTCTACTCGGCTGGATGTGGCCTCTCACACTCACTTCCTCCTTCACACAGCAGCCACCGAATAAGGACTCTTCCTGTGCTGGGGGCCATTTCCACCACTCGGTATCAGTCAGTGATCACCAGTAACAAGGAGTGACTGCAGTGTATTTTGTTTGAAAACTCTTACAATTGCATTTCATTGTTGAAAATGGCTATCTACTGTTTTAAAGCCGTCAATTGTGAAATAAGGTGGACCGTTAGCGACTAGTCTACGTCATGAAATAAAAGAATGTTAACGCCCTCTAATCAGACCTCCTCCTCTCCACACAGCATCTATCGTTCTTACTTTTTCATTAACCACTGTGTAGCATTACAACCACAGCACAAGCCTGTTCTCTCCTTTCTATGGACGGGACATTAAGCTATCAGCACATTACAACATCTGGTGAAGCAGTTTTAATGACGGATTATCTGGTGATAGCAATGTACATTCCTGAGCTGTGACAATAGTGTGTCGATAAAGCATTAATCTTTCTCATTTAGCTTGCTAGTTCCACCGTATTCACATGCTAACTGGTTACAGAGCAGCGGGCTGCTGATCAGCTGGGTCCACAGCCAGAAGCAGAGCTATGAACACCTATGGGAGGTGTTGGAGCCGTGTATTCAACAGCACTCTCCGCATCATCTAAACACCAAATGGTGTAATATCTTCTCGAAGAATGGAGTTCATGCCTTTAGCAGAGTTCCACACACTTAGAGTACTGAAGCTGTCCTGGAGGTGGGTGGTCCAACAACAGCTTAATAACATCTACATCTTTTTTAAAGAAAAAAAAGATATGTTTGAATGCATTTATAAAAAGCGTCAGTGTCAGCGATATCTCAACCATAGACATGTGTGCTGTAAACTATATGATTAAAGAACTATGCCAAACATGTCGTGGGACTTCTTGGCTGACGAATGAAGAGACCACAAACTGTGTATTGATTGGCTCAAAAGCTAAGGGGAGAGGATGAAGGATGAAATAGAACAAGAAGAAAGAGAGAAATGAGAAAGAAACATTTCAAAGACATGAGAGTCTGAGGCACAAGAAAGTCGGGCGTTGGTGTGGAGAAGCAGAGCTGTGTGTTTGAGCTTACATTGCATGTCAGGAGTCGAGTGCAGACCTTCTTCCTGTCAGGGTCAAGCACGCCGCAGTGTTTGTCCAAGTCACACTCCCTCTCTGAGGAAACACAGAGAGCATTTCAGCTACAGCATCACACAGTCAACAAATCACAACAGAGCAACAGCTCATAGTGCTGTCAGTGCACAGGGTTTCCCACAGGCTTCTGTGAGACTCAGCAGGAAATGTTGCACTACATTTATTTGACAATATCAGTAAGTAGTAAGTCCACTTCCCAGATTCAGATTCCTAATGCAAAAACTATGGTGTATTAAGTAGTATATACCCCGATTATTAAGTATATAAAGCAGTTAAAATAAGCTCCACATTTACCAGCTGCAACATTAAAGTGATGAACACATACAAAAAATATATTACAATGACATACAGTAATGCTATTCTGAAATGGGCCCTTCTGCATAATGAGTAGCCTACTTTCACTCATGGAAGTCCACTTTTACTATATTTTGATGCAAATATTTTGTACTAAGTAACATTTCGAATTCAGGACTTGTATTTATAACAGTATTTCTACCAAAAACACATTAAATTTCATAAAATTCCACCAAAAATGTTTTCTACAAGCTGGATTCTGGCCACCGTGTGTTTTTTTGACATCTTGACATCCTGACTACACAGGAGGACATTCAGCCACGTTCTTTAGTGAGTGGTTCGTCTGCCAAGACACGCTTCCAATTAAATGAGGGCTATACCGAATATTCCGAAGCTACATTGATAACGTTGACATTAGAATTCTAAAATCATTCTGCAGCAAATTATGAGCACCGCTCCAAAAATTTCCAACAATCATTAATATCCTCTGCTCTCGTGTTTCACCAAGTCTCTCCACAGTAGAGACCACTGAAGTAAGGACAATCTGTACCGGTTACAAACAGGCTTGGTAGTGAATAGTATTGTAAATTTTGTAGAATTAGATCATGCGTAGGATTGTTTCCACTTGTGTAATCAAAGTGTTTTCAATAATTTAAGAGTGTTGTTAAGTCAAAAAGTCAAAATGTATTTTAAAAAAAAGATAGAAAATTCACAATATGTTTTTATGGAACGCAATATCCTGTTTCAATCCATATTTGATTGTTTTAAACCTTCCAAAAGTATGTATTCATTAAAGAAAGGGTAGTACCAGACTCACCCTCTCTGTCTCTCTTTCTTGGGCGTGTGCTATCCAGAGGAAATATGCAATTACAACTAGCCAAACCAATGACAATAAACGTTTTGGGATTGCTTGTGACAGCAATAGCGTCAGAATTGTTACTTTTTAAGCATGCAATGAATGCCATTAGCACCGCTGCGTGTGCTGGTGCGTACGGACATTACTTTGCAGTTGTCAAGACAGTAGAAAAAAGATTGTCGTCATAACTTTTGCAGAGTTTTAAAATCCTGCTTTATTATGATTGCTATAATTCAGTTTTGTATCTAAGAGATAGGACTATGATTATTTTGCAGGTCAAACTGACCAGTAGATCAAACCAGATGATAAGTATATATCCGTCAACTGCGTACTCTTTCCACATTACACAAATTGCTCTATTTGTACTCACTGGAGGCCACTTTGTTGTAGGGTCTGGGGATCCGGTGGCCTAGCCCTGCAGAGCCCAGAGGAGAGTCCTTCCTCTGGCTCTGGGTTGGGGGCCGGTCGCTGGGTGAAGGCCTACCAGGCGGGGTGCCTCCGTGCGGCCAGGGCGGATCGCTGAGTGATTGCGGTGGGGAGCTCATTGGAGGCTCCAGAGACGGCGGCTGCTTGAATACTGAGGACTCTGTGTGGCCGCTGTGGGAGGACTTCTCCAGCGGGGAATGTCTGGGTGATGGAAGAGGAAGGCCAAGTCCAAAATTAGATGCACTGCTTAACTTTTAACAACACTGGCAAAATAATGTAAATAAATATATATGTATATATATATATATATATATATATATACACAACTTAAGTTTTATCTGCAAAAAATCTGCCTGTTTAGGAGTCATTGTTTGGCTTTAACCTGATCACACAATCAGAGACAGCATAATGTGGTCAGTACAGAGATTATTCATATACATTTAGTGCAATTGAGGCTGGACCAATACATATATAACCAGCTAATATATTATAGTTGTTATCACAAACTGATGTCCCTAAAAATGTAATCAAAATGGTATTGAAATGTTTGCCTCAGTTACGGGCTATTTAATTTTACTTTAAAGAGAACCAGTTACATTTGCAACCCAAATTTGGCTGCTCGACATCAGCATATATATTATATCTCTCTCTTACACACACACACACACACACACACACACACACACACACACACACACACACACACACACACACACACACACACACACACACACACACACACACACACACACACACACACACACACACACACACACACACTAAAGAGCCTTAATTTGCTAGGATTCATAATAATCATCAGCATCTCTAAAGTTTACTAATCAGTACAGTGTGTATCGTTTGTTTGAACCATCCAAAAACCAAAGTTTGAAACGTTTCACTGGGGTTGTGTGCTAGTCTATTTCTTGGCCTCTCTGACGGAAGTCACTGGTCCCGCTTAATAAATAGTCCGGCACATAATCCCCCAAAACCACCACTTGTTGCTTGTACACTTTGGTTTATGCTAGGCTAAGCTAACTGGTTCATAAGGCTGTAGCCCTACAGGACCTGGCAGGAACGAGTAGTATCGATCCTCTCATCAAACTTTTTGCAAGAAAGTGAAAAAGCATAGCTCCCAAAATGTCAAACATTACTTTGATTCAAGTTCAGTCAACAACATCTTTCAGCCCTACTAGGCATCAACAGGAAGGGCTGCCAGGTTGCCAACCATTTTAAACAATTGGCAACCAATTGTTTCTAACATATAAATACAAACAGGCAAAAATAACATTTTTAATATCCGTTTCATTAATGATATTTAAATATTGCCATTAGTCAGAATAAGAACCAGTCAGCGCTGAGATACGAGTGAAGCATACACATGACATGTATACATGTCACATTTTCATTAAAGGTTATTAAGCTAACAGATAACTGCATAGTATCTTAATTACTCAATATAAGATGACTGGCAACTGTATTTTCAGTTTCAGAAACCAAAAGCTGATGGCTGCTTGCCAGCCTGGCAACCACTTTTAAAATATATTATTGAGCCATGATGGACATAACTAAAGTTGTTTTTAAGTAAACAAACAAATAAAGGAAGTATTGCATTAGCCCTGGTTAGCACTCCACTCTGTTCTTACCGTGCTCCATCCTTGGAGTTCTTGGAGTGTCTGTGTTGGGGTGGAGTGGAAGGCGAAGGTGGGGCCGCCCGTGGCTGCCCGACCGACTGGCCGCGACCCTCCCAGGATGAAGCAGAAGCAGCATTGGTCCCATGGGAAGGGGAATGTCCATGGTGGGGCCTCGGCTGGGCCTGGGGTGCAGGGGTGGGAGAGCGCAGTCGGGCGTACAGCTTGGCCAGAGGGCCATGTCGTCGCTCGCAGTGCTTTTCGAACGCTTGCGGCTTCACTACCTGGCCACAGTGGCTGCACACCACCAGGTAGAAGTCATCATGGCCGGGGTAGAAGCCAAAGATGGACATGTCTTCAAGGAGAGGGAATACAATAAGCATAGACTGCAGAAGAGGCAACATGGCAAAGTCACTATTTGGAGCAGGCAAAGATGATGCTGTATTATGGAAAGCCAGTTTCCAGGTGGTAAATGCCATTTGATAGGTTATCAGTGTCCCCAAACTTTCTGCACTCTGACATTGTCATCTAGGAAATACCTGTAGTCATCTACTGGTAATGATGTAATCAGTTTAAATAAAAAATATTCACATTTAACAATTAACAATTTCATTTTGAGAGTCTTTTACTAGGTTATTATGAAATGCAATGGCTGGACATTAATGTGAGGGTTGCCCCAATCGATCGACCACTGTTTGTTAACAGACGATATTTGTTCTAAAGAGTTGTATTGCTGGTTGATCAGCAGAAGCAAAAGACATGAGACATTAAAATGACTTCACCAGAGTTGTGTCTCAAGACTCTTTCACACAGCCTGCTCAAAGTGGGACTGTTGCATCATTATTCCACCTAGCTGTACTTTTAGAAAGTATCAACACAGAATGGTGGTGGTGGGGAGCATTGTTGCTAAGGCAGCAGCGGAGGTAGTCACAGAACCGAATCGACGTCCGAGTAAAAGGGACAGCCAGCATCACAGGTCTACACACGAGTCGCAGACGCTGTTGTGTAACATCACGCCAGCATGCCGTCTAAAATCTACACTGGACAGATGGATATTGATCTGGCAATGCTAGGATTTCTGTAAAACCATCAACTGAAACAAATCCCAAAATAGATACAAACAAAGCGAGGGAAAAAAAACTGACTTAAGAGAAAACTTGAATTCTAAAGTTAAAGTCAAAGTAAATGTGTGGACTCATTCTTCTTCATCATGTTTTGGCTGTTACCCCCATGTGACATAGATGCAGCATGAGTGGGAGAAGGTGCACATCCTTACAAACACTATCAAAGTCTTTTGATTGGATTTGTCATGCTCTGATACGCGCACACACAAACAGGGAGTGTCTGTCGTACAGCTGCTGCTACAGACAGCCAGGCTGGGTTCCAGAAGATGCCTAATCACACAACACTAACCAGCTTTAATACTCGCCCTAGTCTCTGCAAACCAGTACCGCCATTGTCTCTGGTCAAGGCTGCAGACCAAAGAGAAGCTGAGGCACAGGTCACTGAGGTTTTACAGGTCGACGTACTTGCATGGTCCCGCAAGCTCACACTGGTAGCGCCATCAGTTTATGCTTTCTTGTTTTTAGATGACCCAAACAACAACAACAACAACAACAACAACAACAGACTTTACTATGTCTTGTGGATGATAGTGTGTGACTTACCCTCCTTACTGAGTGACATAGCCTCTGCAGCCTTTTTGCCATTCTTGCTGCACTCATCCCCATCAGGCCCTGTAACATCACACATACGCACATGATCAACAAGCCCCTTGCAAGGTCATGTTTTCCAAAAGTTCTATGTCAGGTTCACTTGCAAGTCAAAGCCTAAAACCGTATGGCACACATTATGCACATGAACAGGCCCTCAAACTGTGTTACACAAAGGACTGATATGCAGGTCCTCTGCTTTTCTGCTGACCATTTTAGCTTGTCATTTTGTCAGTTTTTTTAACAACAATAACAAGCAGCTATGGGTATTGTGTGGTGGAGTGTGGACTATATTTGATAGTTATGGACAAAGTAGCAGTTGTAGGGATGCCAGAGCGCATATATTTAAAGATGGGATGGGCAAAAGCACTTTTGGAGCAGAAGTCAAACATATGAGATTGCCTGTCGCATACAGACACGTTAATATCAGTTAAATGGAGGCGCTGACGCTAGCAATGAGAAGAGAACATTGAATTGAAGCGAAAACAACACAGAGTAATGTCAGCTCATATCAAAGGCTGGGCCAGCATTTACATGGTGGCAACAGCATCAGACTCCTCCTCCATCACCGGTGTCTACACTCAAGCCTCCAAGCTAGCATTAGCATGCTAACGCTAACTGCCTCGTCGTCAATGGCTAGTCTGGCTCGCTTGTTAGCTCGATAGCCTAGCTTTCCACAGCAAGAAGTTGCTCGCCCAACCATCCACACTAGCCTCCTTCCGCTCCGATGCCACCGCTGCCCAGCTGGTTTCACTCAAATGAAACGCATCTATTAAACACTGGCAACTTGTTTCATGGCCACCGCTGTTAATCACACACTATAATGACTATATCTGAATAACTATCACTTGTTTTTTCTTGAAGACAGCGTATGCAGTGGGACCTGGGAGAGAGCAACATGTTACCCATCCAGCACTAGGACCCGGCAGGGTCTTTGTTTGGGTAACATGGTTAGCTCTGTCCTCCGTTTCCACGAAAATAAACCAGACTGCTTTGTTTAAATTTCTCCGTAGCTGCCAGTGTTTGCGTCAGTGTGCTTCCTTACCATCCGCCGCTATCACACCGGCCCACTCGGCCCAGGCAGTCCAGCTTTGACCCACGAAATCATCGAGGCTAGGCACCCGCCGATCCAGAGCAGCCATTCCTTTTACTGCGCGTTCACGCACCGCCATCATCACTGCGCGGCAAGCAACTTACGTCATATCTCGCGCTCTCGACAGGATAGGAACTTCCTGCGTGCGCGTTCTTGGGACACCCACACAGAAGACTGGACTGGAGCAGAACATCTCTAAATTATGTCACTTTTTTCTTTTCGAACCACTTTAAAACATTTTTACAGTGTGGATGCGAAGAAGAAATTGCAAAAAGTTAGAAAAAGCCCATGTTCTTTTTCATATATTGAAAACAGACGCATGCACTTCACAATTTACACTAAATAGTCGACACAAGACAACTTTTTTATGATAGGCAAATATCTGTTGAAATGTAAACACCCGTCCATTTCAATGCAGACTTTGAGGCAAGGCAAGTTCATTTTATTATAATTTCTAATTATGTTTGAAAACAATAAAATAGGGAAAAACTATAATATTCAAATACTTTATTGATCCATAGGGGGAAATGTGTATGTTAAAGTGGCTCATATATAAAAGCATAAAGAAATATAAGAAATAAAGAACTACTTAAATATAATGTAAATTATGTGTATAATGCTACAGTATATAACACAAGTATAAATGGAAGTATTGCATAGTTGATTTAGTGTAGAAGTTATTGCACAGTTTATGCAGATATAAGTAAGGTGAACTGCAGGCTAAACTAAAGGCATGGCCCACTTCAATAACAGAGCTATTCCGTCCTTTATATCAAAAAAGAAATCATGTAAAGATGTCAATCTGTTCGAGGGCGCCACTGCAAGAACAAGTGTTGTTGGCCCGTTGAATAACTCTTTACATACACTATTGCCATCTACAGTACTACCAACGGCTGCAGCCTCATTGTCTCCAGGACAAACACACTGCTGTTCACTGGGAGAGTGAAGTACAGAGAGAGCGTTTTCTTAAGTGGTGATCAGAAGTCACACATGTCCACACACATTCACACACCTTTCCTAATCCCTGTAAGTGATTAAGCCTCACACAAGCGAGTCAGAGCCGCGCTGAAACTGTACAGAGAACTGAGAACTGTACTCCACATGTACACGTGTATGTGTCTGGTATCTTGTAGTCACCATAATGTCATATATAAAACTCAGGAACAAGATTTGTGCATCTGTCAATGGGAATGAAATTCAATTTGTCTGTAAAAAATGTGATTTGTTGAGCAAAGATACTGATGAACAATAATCAATGTTAATTTTAGTTAATTACAGTTCAACTACCTGGAAATAGATTGGATGAAATATTTTTGGATGCATTTGATCAGTATTGGAGACATGTCCAATTGCAAAGAACCTTGTCTAAATGGTTTAAAAGTTCTCATCCCTACATCAGGGACAATTGTACAACCTTTTGATGAAGCACAAAGATCAGTTATATGGACATATATCTACTGATGATTGGATGCCGTAGTTCAGTGACACAATGTACACATGGTATTGCAAACAAAACTGTTATATACTGTAACTGGAAATGAATACCAGTGGACCCTTGTTGGACGTGAAGGGAGTGGTGCCTCTTTTCTTCATATTCGTTGGACATGTCCCGTACTTAAAGACTGGTGGAACAATATCCAAAAGATTATTTTTGCAAGTGCTAAAGACACCGTTTATTGTTCATGTCGGGTTCGAACACAAATCTTTGTCATGTCTATTTTAAAATAATACTTTTCCACATTGAAATAGTTACTGATAAGTGTGATTCCAATTTTAGAGATCGGTGACAAAATCTAAAGTACTCATTCTGGACAAAAATGCCCTCTAGAGTTCAACTGAGGTTTTCACTAAGTGTGAGATTGACAAATCAAGTGTCGTCCCACTGTTTCAAGTGCTAAATCCACTCTTTCTGTTTTCTGAGACATGTGTTTCATTGCTGAGCTGCAGTGGAGGGTTAGCAACACTTTACTAACACTGTCTCCTCAGACGTCTATTGAAGTGGACTGTACTTTGGGTTATAAAGGAACTGTATCAATGGTGGAATGGAACAAAGTAGATTTACTCAAAAACTGCACTCGACTCAGGTATTTGGCCTCTGACCCCTTCAGATGTCTGTAGGTTGTTAGCAATTCCACCAAAAAGAGACAATCCCCCTCTAAACTTCTCAGATGCTGCTCAATGTCAGTAAATCCAAGGGGCTGATTGTTGAATTTCCTGGGAATCAGCATCACAAACAACCTGACATGCTCATCACACATCTCCATCCTGGTAAAGAAAGCTCATAAACAGGTGTATTTCTTAAGAAATAAATTCCTGTACTGAGTTCTTGTTACTTTTACAGAGGGGCAATAGAAAGCATCCTGACTGGAAACATTACAAACTGTGTACGACTCAGGACAGGACGGTGATTAAAACCGCCAAGAACATCATTGCTGCACATTACATCAGTGATATTGGTGACAAGAGGTGCCTGCAAAGAGTCCAAAAGATATTAAAAGACAAAACCCACCCAACCACAACCTGCTCAACTGGTTTTGTTGTGTAGCTAAACGGGACTGAAATCTGTATTTCATTGTGCAACCCTGTTGTATGACAATAAAATAACCATTTAACATGTTGCATCTATAGACGCTTGGGAAACGCCCCCCCCCCCCCCCCCCCCCCCCCCAAAAAAAAGAGGTACCTGAATTGGTGTCATGCCTCCATACCGCCATCAGTCTGGCCTTGTATCAGAAGAGCAGGGCTGGGCTAAGAACAGAATGCTGTTCACATCACATCTCACAAGTACCTAGTGGTCCCCATATCGTTAAAGGGATACAGGCTTTTCTATGATTGTTTAGCTCTTTTCTTGTCAAATACGAGATGTTTTCAACTCTTCAGGCCTCAAAAGTCCTTTTGATGAAAAACCCCTTAAGGTTAAACTGCTCAAACGGTTGTTCACACAAAAAACTTAACTCTAAGGGGTCGCAAGCTAAAAGGTTGGGGCCACTTCTCTGTAGCATGTATAGTGTCTATTCTGGTAGCATCCCATTCTCATGGCCTCTGTGTTTCCTGCTGGTGGGAGAGAGGAGTGGTGCTGAGGAAGGGAGTGACTTAGCTCTAGGATGAATCTGCCACAGAGGGATGAAGCTAACCACTGACCCAAAAACAGTTGGGTGAATTAATTTACCTCTACAAATCTGGCTGAGTCGTGCTATTAACTGATTCATGATCCAAACAGGAAACGTGTGGAATTGTAGAATTCCTGAGTTTAGCACCTCCCAGTTTTAGTTTGTTAAAGACACTTTAGCAGACTGACTTCCTGACTTAGTGGTTCTGACCCAGAGATTCTGAATGAATGGGCTGGAGGAAACATATGTAGACCAAGCAGGGTTGTCTAATTTCTACAAAATATACAGTATACCATAAGACTAATATGAAAGATGCTCTCATCACACATATATTTATATATATATATATGTATACATACATATGTATATAAGTACATAATATATGTACCTATTCGGGGTGGGAATCACCAGAGGTCCCGCGATACGATATTATCACGATACTGCGATATTCTGAGTTTTGCGATAACATAGGCCTATATTGCGATTTATTAGTTTTTTCAACTTCAAATGATGTCCTCAAAGGAAAACTGTGTAAACATGTTTTATCTAATAAGATAAAGTTTTCAGTCTGTTCATCTCACTTCAATCATTTTCATTCTGTATCGATTTTTTCCCCCACCCCTAGTACATATATATATACACACACATATATATGTGTATACTTATATATACATAATTCTGCACATAAATGTCTGTAGGAGAGTACAGATATGCTAATTTATAAAGCCATTTTGCAATGTGATAAAGAAAGGAGACAGAATCCAGCAGTTACAGCCCTCATGTTTTACACTTGTCAATAGTTAAACCATTGTTTCCTTTTGAACAGAAAAGGCATCGAATACATCAAGTCCAATTTCAAAAATGCATTACATAAACATACCACATATTACTGTGCTCTAATTTAACTAAGCATTACCTTTTGAAGTTGATAAAGCATCTTAAGAAATGTTCGATTTCGATATGTGGAAAATTAACTATTTTAGTTAGTGACTCAAACTTTGCCTTGTTTATTCCCTACAGAGGCCACAGCAGTGAAATAGAACAGCTGCACACGTGGACCAATAACTCAAAACTGTTACTTCTTAGAGATCATTAGATCCCTCTTAGTGCAATGCAAATAATCAATCTGCTGACAAAGAGTGACTGTAGGAGTTCAGTAGAGTTCAGCCTTCTAATGTATGGAGCTGGTTGTGAAGCTACATGAAGAGCACAACCATGGGCAGGAGTCATTAAGAAATACAGCAAGATTACATCAATCTTTTGTTACTTCAACTATTTATCAATGCAAGATTAAGCCTGAGGCTACTCAGTGGTACACCACATTTAACAGAAAACCTGAAATACAAAATAAAAAAAAAAAAGAATCAAGGAGAAGCTGCACACTGACACGTTTCCATTGGGAAATACAAACAGAAACCCAACATTGGTTTTTAAAATATGCAACGGACCAATTGGTGGATAAAAAATACATATGAACTGTATATAAATAATGTCACTGTGAGTCACCTTTCATTCAAACCAGAATGAGATGTAGTGTTGAGTAGTGTAAATGTAACATTTGGATCAAACAATAACTAAACATGGTTGGGCCGGATGTCTGAAGTACAACAGCTACTTGAGTAAACGTGTGGATACAGGCTGAAGATAAACACCGTCACAGACAACCTGAAGCATCAACCCAAATTACAGGTTTGAAAGAAAAGTCTCTGCTTTCTCATTTAAAGTACAGTATATCATTGTGTGGTTTTTTCCTTTTTACTTAGTGTGTATTATTTTTAAGCACAAGAAAACCAGTTTGTAGAAACTGAAACACCGATGGGGCTATGAAGTATGTTTAAGTGTCAGTAGATTAGAACCCTAGTGGGGAAACGGTGCGGTGGTTAATTGAACCTTTAGATGGCCTGGTGCCTCGGAGGCAGAGTTCAGAAAAGAAGAGAACAAATGCCGTAGTCACATGGCTACAGCATGGCTCGGCTATTATGGATAAGAAAAAAAAAGAAGCCCATTCAACATATCTATTGAGACTAAAATGACTGAAATGTTTAGAGTTACAGTACTTGGAATCTGTACTGTAGCGCGTCCTCTTACAGATTACATAACAGAAGGAGGACTCCTGCTCAGAACCCCTGGTGTGCATTTGCTCCCACCTACAAAGATGGATTGTGTTTCTCATAGCAACACTTGCTTATATTGACCGTGAGGACTGTTTGCTCTCGGCTTCTAAATCATTTGGTTTCCCCCCGTCTGAAGACCAGTAGAGACTCTGGGTTTTTACATCAGAGATTCATCATTAAGTGGCTCCCTGAAGGAGGACAGTGTGCTAATGTGGAAGCAAATGCACTTCAGGCCTGCTGTTCTGAACACGAAATATGAACATCGATGACCGATTTAGGAGAAAAATGATAAAGAACTTATGGTTGCTCATTGTCAGTGGGGACCAATTTAACTTGAGCTAAAGACCAGTAACTGTAAAATAGCTCTGACAAGTATTGGGAGGTATAGGGGAGTATTTAGGACATTAGCCTTCCATCTGTTTCCATTTCTGCAGGTTAACATCAGAAACCAGTGTTGTGCACAAAGCGGTTCTTGCTGTGGGCACAGGGCGATGCTTGAGGACCCTCGGTGATGTGGCTAGGGCCCGGGGGCCCCTCCTTCCTCCATGGTGGCCGGTGGGTTGGGGTCCTTGTGGAAAGGAGTCTCCTTGTAAATGAACCAGCAGTTACTGGCCCACAGTATCAAGTTCAAAAAGCCAAATATCTGTAGAAAGACACGAAAACAGATGAGATGATAAGTGACAACAAATTATGTGTACTTTGTAGAAGATATGGTATATTGATATCACATCCATATTGTGACATGATACTAGATATGGTCTCGAGTTGGACTATCGTAATATGGCATAAGTGTTGTCTTTTCCTGGCTTTAAATGCTGTTTTACAGTAAAGTGAGTTTTCTGTATTTACCAGACTGTTCCATCATTTGACTTTACCCACTTGGTCATTATGTCCACATTTCCAATGATCATTTATCAAAACCATCATTGTGGAAATATTTTGAAAAAGCACCAATTTTGTTGTCATATTGACAGAGGTATTTGGTAAAAAATATGGTGAGATTGGATTTTCTCCATACAGCCCAGTCCTAATCAGTACTTTACTTACTCTTGATGTTGTGTATTCCAGTTCAGTCGCACCATAAGCTCTGAAGGGTTCCTCTGCATATATTAGCATAGCTATGAAAAATAGGTTTGACCTGTACATCAACTCCTACACTTTCATTTGAGATGTTATAGTTAACTGTACACTGCTGAAGCAAACTGTGGAACAATCCCAGCAATGGAAGGGAATGTGTGCCATCTGGTGTTTCTATTTGAAACACCAGATGGCACTGGCTGTACTCTGCCACCAGAGCACTCATATACAATAATAATCTACCATCAGCCATAGTGATACTATACCACCACTACCACTGTTAATAGACAAAGTAGTGGTGCTGAGCATCCCACTAACCATGGAACAGATGTTCTCCTAATAAAAAGCATGCCCCTATGTTTCAGTGTGAGTTTAAAACAATTAAATGAAATAAAATATAAATTTGAGTTGCTTTTTCAACTTATTAAAAAGGCTGACAGATCTGCACAATTCAATGCAGGAGAAAAAAAAAACAGTGGTGTCCATTTACTCAACTACTGTGTCAAAGTAGTTGTACTTTACTTGTATATTTCTACTTCTCCTCCACTACATCACAGTAGGCTTAAGACTTTCCTCTTTGATAGTGCTGATAGTTAGGGCTGGCTCTGGCTTGCCTTGGACCGGCCCATGGACAAACTGGTATAGGCAAAAACTACAGGGGGACTTCCTACACTGAGCACCTCTCTCCTCCTCTTCTTCACCTCCGTCTGTATGCATTGATGTCCCATTAATGCTCATTACTAACTTTACTTCTTCCCCGGAGTATTTGTGCTTTCTCGCCTCACAGGATGACCGCAGTTTTATCTGGACACTGGTTCTTCAACCAGCCATGGCCCTGCTGACACCTACTACGATCGTCATTATTAACATTATTAATCCTATTACCGATACCATTAATGCACAGTACTGATTTTGTCTCTTCCCCGGAGTCCTTGTGCTTCCTCTCCTCACAGGTTCCTGTGTATCCGGGTTTACCTGGACCAGGTCTTGCCTCCTGCCGTGGTTGTGTCATACATTGAATGTGCTGTAATTACATTGAATGTGTTGTAATTCACTATCCTGTTCTACACATGACATCATTGCACTTCTGTCCATCCTGGGAGAGGGATCCCTCCTCTGTTGCTCTCCCACAGGTTTCTTCCTCTTTCCTCCCCGTTAAAGGGTTTTTTTTGGGGAGTATTTCCTGTTCCGATGTGAGGGTCCCGGGACAAGAGGATGTCAAATGTGTACATATTGTAAAGCACTCTGAGGCAAATTTGTAATTTGTGATTTTGGGCTATACTAAATAAATTGAATTGATGTTGAATGTTTGTGATAAACTGAAGGATGAAGTTCTCCTTTACGTGTTGATGTTGAATGTTTGTGATAAACTGAAGGATGAAGTGTTCCTTTATGTGTTGATGATGAATGTTTGTGATGAACTGAAGGATGAAGTGTTCCTTTATGTGTTGATGATGAATGTTTGTGATAAACTGAAGGATGAAGTGTTCCTTTATGTGTTGATGATGAATGTTTGTGATGAACTGAAGGATGAAGTGTTCCTTTGTGTGTTGATGATGAATGTTTGTGATGAACTGAAGGATGAAGTGTTCCTTTGTGTGTTGATGATGAATGTTTGTGATAAACTGAAGGATGAAGTGTTCCTTTACGTGTTGATGTTGAATGTTTGTGATAAACTGAAGGATGAAGTGTTCCTTTATGTGTTGATGATGAATGTTTGTGATGAACTGAAGGATGAAGTGTTCCTTTGTGTGTTGATGATGAATGTTTGTGATGAACTGAAGGATGAAGTGTTCCTTTACGTGTTGATGTTGAATGTTTGTGATAAACTGAAGGATGAAGTGTTCCTTTATGTGTTGATGATGAATGTTTGTGATGAACTGAAGGATGAAGTGTTCCTTTGTGTGTTGATGATGAATGTTTGTGATGAACTGAAGGATGAAGTTCTCCTTTACGTGTTGATGATGAATGTTTGTGATGAACTGAAGGATGAAGTGTTCCTTTATGTGTTGATGATGAATGTTTGTGATAAACTGAAGGATGAAGTGTTCCTTTATGTGTTGATGATGAATGTTTGTGATGAACTGAAGGATGAAGTGTTCCTTTGTGTGTTGATGATGAATGTTTGTGATGAACTGAAGGATGAAGTGTTCCTTTGTGTGTTGATGATGAATGTTTGTGATAAACTGAAGGATGACGTGTTTCTTTGTGTGTTGATATTGAATGTTTATAATAAACTGTAGGGTGAAGTGTTTCCTTCATGTGTTGAGAAAATACATCGTCACAAAGCTGAAAACAGGCCGTTTTTCTTTTTAGATATACATGGTTCTCACAGGACAGACTCTACAAACATATGACGATCTTATAGAATATGATGCATTGATGTAGATTAAACCACACAAACAGATATAAAGGAGTTACAATGTAACATACATATTAATGCAGCAGGAATATTAACCCAGACACATCAGCTATAATAGAAAAACACATTACTGCACAATATGTTTACTTTAGGATTATTTCCGTGTGGTATTAGTACTTTTACTGCAGCATTACTTTCAGGTTCACGTAAAGATCCGAGCTGAAGGTTTAAAATAATATTTTTTACTAAAATTAAACAATTATCTTCATGTCATCTACTTTTTCAAACACATTACACCAGCAGGTTATTATATGTTTTATATTAATTGCTTTTGTAAATGGCCATGATGATGTATCCAAAGCAATTATCTTTGTAAAACTGGTCATTCAGCATACATGTTGAGGTACTGAACTATGATTGACGATATTACGTGTGCTACAACAAGACAGTCTAAAGCAAGAAGCCATCAATTTGCATCGTATTGTAAAGACAATTAATGAATATAATAAAGTTTTATAGTTTAAAAACCCATTTTTTCAATGTAAAGCTCAGTTTTCTTGTTTTGTACAGATGTGTGGATGGAGTGAACACGTCCAGGATTAAATCTGTCCCACGATGCTGTAAACTGTTCTACTTTTTGAAGATCTTGTTGTCAAAAGTTCAGCTGGAATGTGCAGACATGCATGTCCAGTTTATATCCTGGAGCAGACAGGATGAGTTAGAAAGGTTTCCTCTATAGGGCCAACATGGCCACTCTGAGAATTTGGAGTTTCTTCAGAAGGAAGTAATAGGGTCTGTAGCAGCTGCACTACTTTACCGTGACTTACCACAGAGGCATTGAGGCGGCCCATGGAAGGGAACTCTCCGGGCTCACAGATGTTCTTGCATGACTCGGTCGTGACTAGTTGCACTGGGTTAGTGGCCCATTTGACATCAGTCAGGCCTTTGCCCCAGGCTGAGGAGGACACAAGCCACAGGAAGGCAAAGGCAGCAGTCACCAACAGGTCCTGGCAGGGAGAACACAGCACACACACTTCAGAAAGTCCACATTTCCTGTTGAAGGTAACCTTATCTTCTACATAAAACGAGTACTCTCTATTCTAGAACAAAAAACGCTTCATAGTTTTTAAGAGTTATTTGCTGTTTATTGTGTCATTTTTAATTAAAAACCTGCACAGATGTTTTGGCTAATGCATGTTTGGTTGTCTCTGGGTCGGTGCTCTCACATGTCAGAGTACCTTTCTCAATTTCTCCATGTCGCGCTGTGAGCCAAAGGGAGGCACCAGGATGCTATGTGGAGTTCACAATGTATACATGTTGCTGCTCAGATGTTTTGCAGAAACAGCCTGGAAACGTTAGAGCAAGAGGTGGATCGTCCTCCTTGGAAATGGAAACGTCGTATTGTGGACATGGCCTTAGGCTGCGATCAGGCTATAGCTCTGCATTTAAAAAAAACATAGCCCTGCTGTTCATATTAAATGGGGCAGCTGTGTCATCAACCTTGTAGTAGTCACTTAAGACAAAAGACTGCTGCCCTGATAAAATCCGGTACATCTACTATCTGTCTAGCATTTGAGAAGCCGTCAAATAAAAAAAAAACGGAGATTAGATTGTATTTCATGTCTCACTGGAGCCTTTGATAACATGCCTCCACCACAGTGTTCTGACACAAGGCAGATTTTGGTCTGAATGGCCGAGATGTAAAAAAAAAAAATAATACACCCCTTTTCTGCTCATACCTCAGGCTGGTGTGTGTGGATGGGGTTAGTAGGTAAGAAGACAGCTCACTGACGACCACAGGACGTGTACTCACTACGATGGGACCACGGCTGGTCTGGCGGTAGACGTTCTGGTAGCAAAGGTACAGGATCAGTGTGGCGGTGCAATAAAGGAACCCAAACACACCGACGCACACAAAGAACTCTGCTGAGGACGAGAAGTCGCCCTGCAGGAAGGTGTCATTGGATAGAGTGCTGTTGCACAACGGTATCTTATACGGGTACGCTGGCAACCTGCAGGGAGGAGGAGAGAGGGAGAAGGAGCTTTCACCAGTCGCTCTGATGACTCCTTTTTACGCTCTAGTTGTGTGATTTCAAAGAAAACAAGTCCTCACCTGGGTTACTCTTCTATCCAAGGAAGGCAAGAAGGGAGAACATGAAAGGGTTAAGCCAGACTTTCTTTTGTGTTACAAAGGCCGCGTGCACAATTTAAAGAGAACTTTAAACTCTTCAGCTGAGATCAGCTTCATCATAAAGACATTTCACATTGATTGGGACATTGTCTTCTGACAACTATTACCATTTACCATGATATTAAAAAATGTGTTGGTAAGAGGGAACAAATGCATAAACGGCTAGAAAAGAGCACAATTGTTTGCCGTCGGTAGACCGGAACTACGGCCAGCCCACCAACACAGATCTTTACAAAATTGTTGCTGAGAAAAAGAACAGTCTTGTCCAATTGTCGAAGTGACATTAATCACACTGCACTACAAGATAATGAGAAGTAAAACTAAAACTACAAAAACCAATATATACGGTATTGGTTAGTGAGAGGACACTTTGGATTACAAGGGAGTGTTAGTCCTCCAAGAAATGCTGTACATTATAGACTTAGTTATAGGTAAATAAATAGCAGCCTGCATAATGCACATTACTGGCTGTTTTGATCAAATTGCACTGGACTGGACATACTCCGCACAATCAATGTCAGAAACAAATATAAAGCAGGCTGCCACCAAGGGAACAGAAAGGAACAATCTCTGGTCTAATGTTATGGTGCTGAACAGAAATCTATTTCAGAGTAACTTAAGAATGGATCTTTAATCATTTGCACATCATTATGACCAATGTTCCCTCTAAGCTGCGCGCTTGAGCAATCGCGCACTGCTCGCACATTCTCAGCGCACAAGAAAATCTATGCAGCGCATAAAATAAAATTCAACATAAACGTATTAATTAATATCTAATATTAGTCCTAATCTTATCTAATCAATTAAACCAATAATAATAATAATAATAATAATTTAGTTTTCTGTACTATTTTGCAACGTAACTCAGTGAGTGACAGGTGTCCAGCCAATGATACGATTCGGTTCACTTACGCTACGCAGCCAATCATAGCATTGACACTATTGCCCTGCCCATTCGCGCCGTGCAGGTTAGCAAGCTAACAACAGTGCGGCGGAGTTACGAGACGCAAATGCCCCTTATCCCCCCTTATCATGGCGAAACGAACGGGCAGCGACATAAAGTCAAAGCAAGAAGCAGACGAAGCCATCAACCTGGACAAAGTGTACAACCATTGGAGAAGTGAGAAGGACAGACGTGAAAAATAAGGTAAAATTTAAGTCAGATTTGTGCATATTCTAGTGACATTTATTAAGATTTTTTACTTATGGATATTAATCATTAAATTATGTTACTACTAGATAATTTATGGGTAGTAGAAATGATAATAAAAAACTGAGTAATTACATATTTTACAGACAGAGTTACAGGAATTTACACTGTATCACAAGCTACAGCACACGTCATTGTGCAAAATGTGAATGTTTTAATGTGAACAAAATGTTATGTCTGAAAGGTGTATATGTATCATTTCTTCCAGAACAGGACCCTCACACAGGCCACAACAGGACCTCACACAGGCCAAAGCAAGACTCTTCCCATGGCCAAAGCAGGACTCTCACATAAAACATACTACACATCTCATGAACAACAAGATTTTTGTCTTTTTCCTTTAAAGTTTGTCAAATCACTTATATTAAAAGTAAACTAGTGAAAATTGCTGCTGTAATTTGATTCTTTTAATAAGCCATGTAACTTGCTATGATCCAAGGTTTTGAACAGGTGTGATACTGGTGTGTGGCCACAGCGTGCACATCTGATGTTGCTCACAGTGGTCCTCAGTGTGCTCAGGGAGCTTGTGTGTATGCCCAGACACATGAAAAATTAGAGGGAACATTGATTATGACTGTATATGAAAAATTTATATCATACGGGAAATTGAAACCGGTATACCGGTTGAACCGGTACACCGCCCAGCCCTAATTGCATGCATATCATAGAACACAGTTTATTGCACTGATCATTTATATCGGCCTGCATGAATTTGCTGATATGTTACTATTTGAGAGATATTTTTATTGTGATATTGATCCCAACTGCCCAGTCCTTTTTGAAAGTGTATCTCAATGCAGCTGCCCAGCAATGGCTGCTCCCACTAGTTACCAGCAGCATTTAGATTGACGTCAGAGGACTTCTGCAGTCATGTGACAACATAAACATAAAGAAATGTCATTGCAATTTAAGTAGTGTGTATTTAGCTATATCGAGAAAAAAAGCCAGCAAAAGGAGAAACAGGGGAGGATGGTGGTTTAACCTGCAGAGACCAAATGATGGCAGTATTCCACAGCTGTGTGGTTGGATAACTGAAAGAGGTGGTGTTACTGAAACAATCTGCATGGGAGCGCTCTAGTCTCCTACAGTACCTGAACGGGTAGCCAAACACAGGCTGTACAGGGTGATCCGTGACTCCTGGACATTTGACTGTTAAGTGGGTTGTCCCAAGGTAACCTCCAGTGGTGGCAAAGGCAAAGATGGTGAAGACCTGTAGAGGCAGACAAAGATGTGAGGGTAAGAGGTCTTAAACGTTTGTTAAATGGACTGCAGTCTCAAGCCATCAGGCTTTTGGTTTTCAAAATAAATCAAACCTGATTTTGCTGCTTTAATGAAGACAAATTCATATACATTGATACAATCTAAATAAAAGTTTCTCATGAAATGAAATGAATAACAATCCTCCACCTGAGTCTGTGAAACACTGCCGGTGGTGGACCAGATACAGACCAGTGCGACATCAATTTATAATAAAGTCTACATGTCTGTAAAGATAGAAACCTTTAAACCTTTAGGGATCAGCGGTCAGCTCCTACATTCAAGTCAATATAAAGTTACAAATATAAAAGCACAAACTGCAGTCCTGAGTCCTGAGCAAAGCAGTCTAATTTCTCACACGGGCGGTGAAGTAAGCAGCACTGTTTGACACAATTGGAACAGCCTCTCTTGAGCAACCCACGCTGGAACTTGAGCCAGGCTGGAAGATGTTTTGTTGACCCATCCATGCCTGACCTCCTCCCAATGCAGACTGTATCTCTCTTATACTACTTCTGCTTACTTCCTCCTTTCCTCCAGCCAGAACTACGACCACCTAGAGCGCCGTAGTTTGACGCGATATGGCCGCTGACCAAGCTACCGTGTTTAACGAGTTGGGAGTGAGGGAGAGTGACAGCGAGAGGGGAAAAGAAGGTGGACTATAGCACGCAATGTTTCTGTTATTGATAACTTACTGAACTCGATTTGGTAACCTGCCGACTCAAACCCTGACGTTATCAAGTAAGCTTACCAAACGTGACTTGCGCATTACAACACTGTAATCTAATTCTACAAATAGTATAATACCTTAATATTAATGTAGCCGGATCTTTATCTGACACTGTGCAGAAATGCAGGGTTTAAACAGAATGAATAGAAATGCAAAAAAAACCTGCACGCCATTCAGATTTAGAATGTCAACATTATGAATGAAGCTTCATTCATGAATGAAGGAAACACCTTTATTTACTTCGCTTTCTAAACATAGTCAAGCCTCAGCAAAGTAATAAATAAAAATCCAATTCTGGAACTGAACATCAAACTTGAACTAGAAGATTCCTAAAGAAATTTTGAGTGTGGCTTCCACTGCCCGAAGAAATCGCAATATATACACACGCCAATGTTACCGGTAGTGTCATTCAGGTTCAATTGAGATAGCGCTACTTTTTTTTCTGCATTTTAGATTCATACTCTTGGATTGAATCAGATTCAATCCATTGAATCAGATTCAATCCATTGAATCAGATTCAATCCAAGAGTATTGTAACAGATTCAATCTTGTATTTGTGGGGCTTGTATATTGAAAGGGTGGGACTGGGTGGGTGAGAGGGGGAGAGGCGACAGAATCATAATGTTTGACACTAAAATGAGAGGCTTCATCAAAAGCATTCCAGTTAGAATTCATTTTGTGGGGCTTTTAATTTGAAATGGGGGGGGTGTGGGGGGAAAGTCCTCTAAAAATATCTAAGACCTGAATGACTATGATAGAGAGAAACAGAGGGAGAGAGAGACAGACAGAAATATAGACAGAGGATAGAGAGACAGAGTGAGTGAGACAGGCAGACGGACAGTTAGGAGTTTTGTTCAAAATCACTGTTTACTGTAATGTTTCTTAATCAGTCTGCCTCTAACACCAGGTGCGTCGTCACCATGGCAACCAGTTACACGCACGCAGGCTCTCTCTCTCTCTACACACAGACACACATGACATGGAGATATTCAGTCAAAGGCATCGTTAGACCTCCTGTCTGTCGGTCTGTCTCTCTCTTTGCCGGTCTGTCTCTGTCTCTCTCTCTACACATACACACATGATATTCAAGGAAAGACCATTAGACCTCCTGTCTGCCTGTCTCTCACTCACTCACTCAGTCCATCTAACTGTCTGCCTGTCTCTCTCTGCTACTCACTCAGTCCATCTAACTGTCTGTCTGCCTGTCTCTCGCTCCTTTTAACAAATTAGCAGGAGTCCGAGTGCCAAAATATGGGTAAAACGTGAGAAAGATAAGACTCTGGCAAATGCAGTAATATGTTTTTTATGTTTGTGGTGTTAAAAATGTGAGCTCCAGAGCAACATACAAAACTGGTACCGTCTGCTTTCTTTGAGAAATGAGTGGTGAGATTTAACCTGGAGTCTAATGGAGCAGTTGGTTGGAGTCAGGGTAGGAAATTTACATATTTTTTTGGGGGCAATTTTTGCCCCCACTGACTGAAATCCAGGGGCATTTTCCAAAAATTGGGGGCACTTTTTACATTTAACATTTAACCTTTGTTCAAAATAATAAATATACTTATTTAGGCTTACAGTATATGAGCAATTGTCATCAAATGGCAATAAGCCTATTAGGCAGTAGCCTACAGATTCAAAGTGTTATTTATTGTTATTACATTTTTTAAATAACTATTAAGTCAACGATGCCTTGATTACATATACATCAGTCATTGTATGGAATTATTGAGAAAGATATTTTTGTAGCACCTCAAATATTGTGATATTACCCATTTTTGTCCTGAACTTATGCATTAGTCAGTGTGGAATTTTTGAGAAAAACAATTTTATAGCACCATAAAAAAAAAAAAAGTGCCATTTGAAGGTACAAATTCAGTTCAGAGTTTTTGCTTAGTAAAATATCTTAATTGACTGTCAGTCAGGTATTATTCATTTCCAGCAACCCTCAAATCAAAGAATAAAGACACTAGGTGTATTTTCCCTTTAACTCACGAGATGCAGGTAGCATGTTTTATACTTAATGTGACTATAATTCATTTAACCTAATTTCCATTTGTTGACATCTTATTCTCTTCCGTTAACTTTCAAAGTCCTTCGCTCGCTCCCGATCTGCACCATTTGAATGAGTTTACCATGAATTTCAGCATAGGTGCACTACAATTTAAGTGTCTGCTGAGTTGACCGCAGTCTCGCAGTAGGTACTTCTGATTAAGAAGCGCTCCGTTTTTTTATTTGTTTAGAAAGTTCGGGGGCATTTTTTGCCCCTCTCCTAGTGATATCGGGGGCAAAATGATATTTCTTCGGGGCATTTTTGCCCTTTGCCCTCATGTATTTCCGACGCTGGTTGGAGTTCATGTCGCTCTGCGGCTCTTTGAGCCAAATGTCTAAGTTAATGTTTAACAGCATTCCAATAATAAAGAAACAGGATAAGAATAATTGTTGGAATGCTTAAAAGCATTCCAATAATTATTAGTATGATTAAGCCCGATGGATAATATACAGTGTGCTTTGGCACAAAGGCAGTTTTACTGCCTTTGCGCTATAAAGCCACAATGAATTAATACATAAATATGAACATCGAAGCAATCATAACATAAGGTGGGAGTGATTTTACCTCCTCATGACCGCGACATCTATCGTGTGTATGACGCTCTTTACTGCTGACGACTACTTCTGCATACTGCATGCATATTTGTCACTCTGAATTGAATCATTAATAAGAGAATATCTTGGTGGGATTGGTGGATTACATCATTGGAATATGTTTTATTTATTAACAATGAACGATTTGCTGTGGTTTATGACCGGCCAGGATTACTTGCGTTTCATCGTTAAATACCACTCAAACCATTGCTGTTGGTACATATTCCTGAAGTAAGGACGATCCTAAAGTGTTCAAAATTATTTGCTGAATGGATAGTTACATGGCTGGATTATTTGGAAGAGATGGTAAATGATATTGACAGTTGAATGACTTATTTTCCTCTCTGTCTGCCTGTCTTGTATGGTGGACAGTAGTGCTCCGGTATACCGGTTTTAATTTCCCGTATGATATGAATTTTTCACACCGTCATACGGTATAGCCGAAACAATTGCTGTCGCTCTTCAACAGGCAGCTAAAGCCACGGTCGCCCCTCACTTGGTTAAGCGGGTCGTCTGGGAACCGGAAGGTTAACGGTTCGATCCCCGACTGGGACGTGTCGAAGTGTACCTGAGCAATACACTGAACCCCCGGCTCCCCGGGCGCCGATCAATGGCAGCCCACTGCTCCCTATATCCAGGGCTGGGTCAAATGCAGTCGTCAAATTTCGTGTATGTGTAAAAATGTATATGACAATAAAAATGGTTTCTTCTTCTTTCTTCTTAAATATATTGTTCGCCGCTAAGAAGTCTGAGCTAGTTGTCTTAACTGTATCGAGAGAGACCTCTAATCATGGTCATAACACAACAATTAATAACCCACAACAAACACTCTTTAACAGGGCAAAACACCACGACACAATAGTTTGTGACAAATAAACAAGTTGTAACACTAATAATTGTACATTTATAAAATTTCACCGCCGAACGGCATGCTGGGTACAGCTCGCTCGCTAGCCCAACAGTCTGTTAACAGCGAGAGGCTCCGTCGCTAAAGAACAGAAAAGAGCGATGCAGGATGAACAAAGACAGACCGCAGATGGACAAATATAATGTGTACTCAAGAGAGGAGCTGGGTCTGCTGTTTAGAAGTGTTTTGGTTTTAAAAAAGCCGACGTTTTGAGAGTTTGTCGAGCCACTGCTGTTGCAGCTGGTAGTAACACGAGCAACTTACTCCATCACCTCAGCAGAAAACATGTGTTGGAATACCAAGAGTGTGATGACGGCCGTCGGATTCGAGGACGTCAACCAGTAATGTTAGCGCGAGTGAAACAGTGAAGTCAAAGGGTCACACATCGCTTGAAGAGGCATTTGCCCGAGGCACTGCATATGACAAGAAAAGCAAGCGGTGGAGCGACATTACGAACTCAATAACGACCCACCTCTGCAAGGACATGGTCCCGCTACAGACAGTCAAGAAAGACGGGCTCAGAGCAATGATCAAAACACTGGATTCAAGGTATGTCTTACCGGGGCGACAATACTTCAGCCAAACTGCTATCCCAACATTATACGAGCAAACCCTATATTAAGCAAAGCCTTTATACATGACATTCAAATATTTTTATATTCTATGTACTTCTGACAGTAGAGTAAGCCACTGTAAACCTATATAAAAACACAGTTAAGGGGAAAAAAAAGAAGAAAAATACCGTGATATACCGTGAAACCACCAGAATCTTAAATAATACCGTGATACACATTTTCGGTCATACCGCCCACCACTATTGGACAGATAGCTGATAATTCGCAATGAACAAAGGTTTGCTTTTGAAGTGGAGAATTGCTTTCTGAAAAAAATATCTCAAAGTATCTAAATAATAAATATCGAATGCATAATGTAAATCTGTCATGCATTTATGGTTGGAGAGCCCCATCGGCCAAACGGATTAATGAGTCGACCTCAAACATCTTGTGCTGCAATGTCCCACGACGTGTTGATGACAATGCATATGTGGTTTTATACAAAGCGTTTGGAGATTTCTTAATCAGCCAAAAGAGTTCGAAAATTACCTCAACACCAACTTAATTACCAAATTGGAGTTCATGGTTTTAATATGACAGTGACAATTTGATGATATGGTCACAAGAATACTGCTGCTTTCTAATAAACAAATGGTGTTGTGGTCTCGTAACATACATGTGAATAAGCATTACAGTAGCTAGGAACACTGTGTTTAAAGGCAAACCTCTCCTCCCTCCCCGGACATCCTTCCACCAATAAAAGGAGTCTGATTAGGCTATGTGACTCTTGCTTCAGTACTTCCTCTCAAGAACAATGTCCTTTGTTCATTTATGCCCACATCTACCAAAGCACATTCTCAAATCATCAGGGTCTTTTCAGCTACATAATATTTGTATACAATGGGCCAAAGCACCGAGGTGGACAGCCTGCAGTGGTGGAGCAGAGACGGCAAGATAAACAACAGGAACACAGAGAGAGGACTGGAGTGCAGTATTTAGAAAGATTCACACCCACTCAGGATTTTCAGGAATGGGTTTCATCTTTCAGGTGTCTCTGGATCCCCACAACATTTCTCAGCTTTCATCTCAGCCCTGTTTGACCCACCCAGGGTAATCTGACAGCACCCCAAATAAACCCAGCAGACAGGGTGGGGAGTTCCCTGTCCAGAGTCCAGTATTCCACCAGGCCTCCCACCCAAGCATTGCGTAGCTACCTCTCCTGGTCAGGGAGTGGCAGGACACATACGAGATAGCAGCCAGTCACAAGATTCTGACACTAGCAATGTGGCATTTTATTAGGGCTGCCTGAGATTTCTTTGCTCAATAAGTCGTTCTGTATACTTTTTTCATGCTGAATGACTCATTTCTAAAAAAAATAATGAGCATGATTGGTAAACACAAGACTTAAAGTGATGCCTTTGGACATACAATACATGAACATGTATGTGGGTCAGGGTTAGTGTTAAGAACATAAAGCAATAGTGACCGAAAAACAATGGCCAAACCCCCACCTCCCTTAGTGATGACCACCCTCCGTCTGACACTGTGAAACACTATTGTTGCTGGCCAACGTCCATGTTTACAGGCTGTGGCATGTTTTTGATATTCAGTAGTATCAATTATAAACATCGTCCAAGAGCATTACAGTAGAGGAGGGAGGCAGGCAGTACTCGAACAAGAAGTCTATTTCAGCCTTGGATTGAACAAATTGAACTTGCTGGTTGAATGAGTGGAGAGATTGGAAGTAGCAAAGTTTAAAAACTCCGAACAACAATGTCTGCAGATGTGAAAATCTGATTTGAAAGCTCAGTGCCTGTCTTAAAGAGAAATAGTTCAGGTGTTTTGAAGTAGGGTTGTATAAGCTACTAGTCCATAGGGGTGGGGGAAAAAAATCGATACAGCATAGTATCACGATATTTTACGTGGCGATATTGTATCGATACACGGACGCCAAGTATCGATCTTTCATTGTATAAACTATGAAAAACAAAAAAAATAATTATTATTAGAAAAATCAAATCAATTGCTTTTTCAGTCCACTAGATGGTGCAGAGTTGTTTTCTGGTGAGGTCAGCAAAGGTCCCGGGTCAGCGTGATTGGTAGGAAGTTGGTCAAAACAAAGATAGAGACATCTGGCCTCACAACGGGGTTAAACCTGCCAACAGTAGCCGGCTCATGGGGAGAGTGCAGCGCATAACTGGCTCTCTGCCCTTGACGTCCACGCATCGCAAGTTATATAACTCTTATATAGGGTTGTCACGATACCAAAATTATGACCGATATGATACCTGCCATAAGTATCACGATACCGATACTTACGACACCAGAATTCGACACAATACCACAAATACGATACTGCTATATTTATCTATACTAGTAATAAATAAAACATCTGTACGGTTTCCTTTTTTACCAGCTTGTTCCTGCCCAGCTTTTTGAACACTTAACAAATGGCATTAATATTAGTATTAGCCTACAGCAAGATATTAATGAAAACTACATGGTGCCATGATTGCTGCTGACTCTGCTGGCATCTGTCTGAGGGAGTGGGTGGGTAAACAATGCTTCATTTACTTGCATAGTGAGTTTGATATTTTCACTTCATATTTTATCTTAAGGAAAAATAATTATTCCATGAATTAACTAAAAATAAAAATGATTAGCTCAAGATCCACCAGCATGTAGCCATTTTGCATCAATTGTGTTTCATTTAGTACACGTTTGTGTGCATTGTGACCTCATGATCATATAGGCTTGTTGTCAAACTAGGCTTGTTGTCAAACTAGGCTAAGGCTACTCGTGTTAGCTGTCTATGGGTGAGCTTGGGGGTGTTCATGCTTAGAATCACATTTGCTTACCCGTCTTTCTTTGGACTCTTTAAAAAGTTTGGGGTGTCTGTCTGAAAGGTGCTTTGCTGTGTTAGACGTGTTGCCTCACTTTGTCTGTGTGGCTTTGAAACACGTTTTGCAGACGGGTCTCTGTAGGTCAGTGGGCTTTCCTTCACCGTCTGCAATATAGCCAAAGTACTTCCAGATGATACTTCTGGCATCTTGTTTTCCAAGAAGCCGAGGACGGTCGGCAAAAGCTCCTGCATGTCTCCCCTGTGATCACTCGCTGCGAGTGCGCACGCTGCCTGTTGCTGTGAGCGCGCTGGGCAGCCCCGCCCCCTTGCATGCCTGCAGGCAGCATGACAGGGAGCGGACAGCGAGCCAGTGCGCTCTGATCGCGCGCTATTTTAATAAAGTATCGATACTAAAAATATGCAAAATCGTATCGTTTTTTTAGCGTACAGGTAAGATGTCTCTCTTTGTTTTGACCAACTTCCTACCAATCACGCTGAGCCGGGACCTTTGCTGACCTCACCAGAAGACAACTCGGCACCATCTAGTGGACTGAAAAAGCAATTGATTTGATTTTTCTAATATATTTTTATTTATTTTTTTCATAGTTTATATAATAAAAGATCGATACTTGGCGTCCGTGTATCGATACAATATCGCCACACAAAATATCGTGATACTATGCTGTCTCGATTTTTTCCCCTACCCCTATTGTATAGAGCTTTTCTAGTCTTTCCGACCACTCAAAGTGCTTTCACACTACTTGTCATCATTCACTCATTCACACACTGATGGCAGGGTTAAGGGCTAAGTGACACCTGCCTATCAGATTCTATCACATTCATATGCTGTAGGCACAGCTACGGGAGCAATTTTGGGGTTAAGTGTCTTGCTCAAGGACACATCGACACGCGACTAGCGAAGGGGATCGTACCGCCGATCCTCTGATTGAAGGACGACCCTGCTCTCCACTTAGCCACAGTCTAATTGGTATGTACAGAGTAAACATAATAGGCGTATTGACAAGTATTGATCAGGCCGATTATACAATCATAACACATCCTCCCTATCTGCCAAGATGTGGACGTGATTTTGGAGCAGCCGAGTGATACAAGTAGCTTAAACGTGACAGAAATATTGGCGTTTAGCCGACTGTGGGGGGGTCCAGAAATTTTCAAACCATACCCTGCCCCATATTTAGACCTTGTACATACCAACATTAACTGGGCATGAAAAAAAAGCAGCCTTCTCATTCATTTGAATAGGACAGTAAAAGCATGAGAAGGCATTGCTCCTGAGGTCATTGGATCTTGTATTGTGTATTGACTCAGTATTTTTTTCAGTAAGTTTAGTACAGTTTCTTGAGCATACAATTATGGTTGTTCTTCCTCCAGAATTCAACAAGTGTGGCCAGCTCTTCACCAACATGGTGTTTTGTATCTTTTCTTTATTATCGATTTCCAAAAAGCATTGCACAATGTAAATGCTCTTACAGTGGCAGGTCATGTTTTGGCATATCGGGAACAAACCACAAACTTCCACCCACCCGGTCATGAAGCAAACCAATACGTCTTTGCACACGTACATGGACTGAATGACTGTGGTGTATAAGACCAAATACGGCAATTACAATAGATATGCGGAAGAGAATAAATAAAACAAATGTGCTTTGCATGTTATGACAAATTATGGGAAACGGTAGAAACATGTCCGCATGCATGTAAAAACAAAAACCAAATGGAGATGCAGTTCCTGCATCAAGTATCATGTTTACCTTTCCTGGGTAGTGAGCCCTGTCCGGTGAGACACCGGCACCTTGTCAGCTTCAACAATGACGTAGTACTGCCGAACTGGTTCTCTTCCAACATTCTTTTTCCATTTTAAAAATAGACCCTAACATTGCTCTCTAACAGTAAATGCATATGCAAGCAAAAAATTAAATAAAAAATGAGAAGTATCATCAGCAGTAACTTACTCTGCTAGTTCTATCATTTTATGGATGATAACCATGTACTAGTTAATAGACCTTTTTCATGAGAGACATGCCATAGAAGGAAAGGCACAGGTGTATTTAATTATATTAATGAGGTCTCACTGGAGTAGCTTACAGCAGATAATACCTGCTGTAAATGTTGATTACCAACAGGACCTGTCTGCTCCACAAACACACCCCTTAAATACACACAGCTCGGCCTGCTGTAACGGAGAAGTTAGCACAGTAGTCTGCGTCAACCAGAAACACAGAGCACTACGAGTATTAGCAGTCACATTAGAGAGGGTGTTCCTGCGCTGCTTTCTTTATTTAGTGTAAGGTGCATTCAAATGACTCCTTCTGACACACGTGTCAAACTCAAGGCCCGTGGGCCGAATCCGGCCCGCCACGTCATTTTATGTGGCCCGCCAGCAAAAAAAATTAAAACAAACACACACACACACCTTTTTTTTGTATTTTTTGAAAAATAATTAAGTTGGACTTGAAAATAAAAGTATCCCCATGGTCGAAATTATGAGATAGATAGTTGACATTATGAGATAGCATGTTGTCTGTGTACAGACATTAAAACTATCACAACAGGTGGACAGGAGAGGCAACAGCCCGAAAAGTGGTTTTCCAACGATTGAAAAAATAATCCCAAAATGTCCACAAAGAGAAAAATTGATGCAGAGGGAAGAAAATGTAATGAAAGATGGGAAAGTGAATACATGTTTGTGCTTCAAGGAGAACAACGGGTCTGTCTTCTGTGTTATGAGGCGTGTCGGTGATGAAGGATACAATTCACGTCGGCATTTTGACACCAAACACGGAGCTAAATTTAGCCTCCAAGAAAAACATCAAATTGTCCAAGAATTAAAAGGCAGACTGCAATCACAGCAGAATATATTTACACAGCTACAGCCCAGTGCATGCTGAAGGTATGTGAGCAGTGCTCCGACCAGATACAGACTTTTACAAATGTCAGTTTGTGAAGAAACACCATCGCAGACAGAGTTCATGAACTAGCAGCAATCTAACAACACAGCTAGCCGAAGAGAGGAGCAGGTACTTGTATTTTTAATTAGCTGTTGATGAAAGCACAGGCAACACGGATACAACGGATCTATCCATGTTCATCAGACCTGACTCAGTGAGCAGCTCTTGGATGTAGCTGCCATGCATTAGTGATGCAGAGAGGTGACAAAAATAGCTTTGAAGAAAGTTAATGTAATAACTTGTGTTTGATATTTGTCTTTGTTATTTTCTTTAATAGTTTGATCGAGTAATGTGAGTTTATTAACCCTCAATTAAAATGATTTGTTATAATAACAGAAATGTTTAAATATAATTTTTCAGTTATATAACTGCATGTACAATATTTTTACACTTCAATAAACAATAATCAAATGCAGAGAGATTTATTTGACAATATGTTAGGGAGAAGTTAGTTATACAGTCTTACAGTTACAACCGGCCCTTTGAGGGTGACCGTGATGCTAATGTGGCCCAGAGTGAAAATGAGTTTGACACCCCTGACTTATGATGTCAATCTCAGACTCACAGGGTCGCGATATGAAGAGCTTGAGCAGCAGCACACATATACAAGCTATTTAATTCTCACAACAGCCACATATAGACCTGGTCCACAGGAGCTCCGATTCAGACCTCTACTTTCACCAAACTTACATATTTATGCTTTGTTGTGAATAGATTTTTCTGTAACAACACATAGCATCAACAACACTTAAGTGTGATTTCATGCAAATGATGTAACAACTATTATCGTAACTAGACGTCACAATATCTGGATATTTCTTGGTAATTGTTTCAGCTTCCAGTTTGTTCCAGTCCATTGCTATTCCTAATAAAGTGTACTGCGGAAAGAGTGCAAGGCTTTAACAGACCGTTGACATCCTCATTTGGGTAAACAGTTGGAAATCAGGAGCTAGATGCATTGTTAATCCACAAGCGGTGGCATCATTTGACTCTGTGAACCAGGTCAAAGTCCAAGACTCCAGTTACAAATGAACAAAGCAGAGACAGAGAAACCTGGTGAAGTTAATGAACACGTTTCTCAGCCTTTTACACTTCAATCTCTGTACCAGAACATCTTGCAAGCAACACAGCAGACCCTTTAGGTCTGGTAACGCTCCATAGAATGAGTTGAATCGACTAACGTTACCAGGACAGATCAATATCACGGTCATATGAGAGGAATGCTGAGTAACGTTGGATATGTTGGCCCAACACCGTGTAACGTTAACGGGGTTTGGATACGTTTAAATACTTTGACTTTACTTACCCATTCTAAGACACGAATAAATCCAAGAGGTTCTTTCAATGGTCCCAGGTCCAGAGAAAATCCAGCCTTCAACTTCTGAGGATGACAAACAAGGTGTGTAAAAATACGTAAAATGACACAAAGTGTTAAAATACAGTTAGACAGGTGTAAACTAATTAGCGTTCACATTAGGACCCAAACAGCTAGCTAGCTAGCTAGCTATCGTTACCCGTTTGTCACCTTGCGGCTAACTGGCCCTGCCCTTGTTAGCCAACCCCTGCTAGCGACATGCTAACGCTAACTCATGTCAACCTGGGTATTCAGCTAACTCACCTACCTGAACAGTGTCCATTGAGGCGTGCAACAACTAACGGTAGAAAGCAGTTTGTATTTCACTCCGAACGTTGACAGTTTTGTTGGAAAGCTGATTTAAAGTTACTTAGATTGCATTCGAACGTTGGCAAGCGATACAACGGCAACTGACTATCAACAGGCTGCGGCAACTGATAAGACTGTGGTGTCAAACTCTGTACAACTGAACCGCTGTCAACCTAACCCACTTCCGGTTATTACTTTTCAAAATAATCTTATTCAAATATTTCAACTACAGACTATAAATAAATAAAACATTTATGTGACAGGCGTGTCGGAGTGAAGCACATCTATGATGAAAGAAATTAAGAAAACTGTGTATAAAATGAATACCAGCAGTATGCAAGACGGTGTGTGGGAGTCTTTTCACTGTAACAAGTACGACTTTGATTGAAGATATTATAATTATAATTATTTCTACAAATATAGTTGCGAATGTAGCATACAATGTCAGAAGGACTGTTCTGCCTTTGTATGTTCTGCCTGTATACTAGTGTTCTCTTAATTGGTAAAATATGGTGTTTTGACTTGATCACAACAGTAATGTCATTTACCTAGCAATTATCATTACTTACTAGGTCTGATTCATGTCATGGTTGAAACGTTAAATATTTATATCGCCTTCTTTTCGCAGTATAGAGGAAATTGGCCTAATGGTGCGTTCCAGGCTTAACATGAAGGCGGTATTCAAGCATATCAGCGACATGAAATATGAATTCACACTGCACCCTTGTGGGAATATTATTTATTGCATCGTGAGTGGAATTAAGACGGTCTAGCTCTCGTAATAGCTCATATATTGTTAATGTGAGCGAACTATCACTCAACGCAGTCAGTGATGATAGCAGATTAAACTCTTGCATTCAACATAGTGGTGCGGACGGATGCAGTTTTGTCAGCAAAATGTACCTATATTATCAAGGTAACGATGATCGTGGTATATAAACTAAAAAGCACAGTATTTCCCTCAGAATTGTGTGAAAAGTGCCACACAGCATGGGAGTACATGAAAGTGGTCGAATAAACTATATTTCCTTTTGACCTGAATGCAGCATGGTGGGTGGTGGCCCACCCAGAGCTGTCCTCCTGCTTTTTCCTCGCTGCCGCCATTTTGCTGTGGTCTCGTCGTGCGTCTGTCTCAGTCAACGAACCGGGACGGGATCTTTCCTACATTATACAACTTTTACATATTTTTTTGAAACTGAAACTGGTAATTAACACCGCATATTTTGTTTACACAATATATCTAGTTGTTACATTGTAGTGTTAATACTTCGGCTAAGGAGAACATCAAAAGCCGTCAATTAGCTCGCGTTAGCAAACGTTAACTTAACGCTAACATTAAGGTTGCGAGAAATTGGTGGTGTAGGTAGGCCTCTGCCATGTAACTTTAGCATAAGCTAAAATGACCCTAAACTAAATGAGCACAATATATTAAGTATTAGCCAGGTTGGCAATCCAATCCAGAGTCACGCTATTGTTTGTGTAGCTAACATTATTTGGTCTATTTATCTGTCCAACGTTATCTAACGTTAGCTAATATTCGCCGATCTCCATTCAGTAGCGGTAGTGTCTTTCCAACACTGCGGGGAATCGCTCGTGCCAACTTTGGGCTACTTGTTATTATTCAACAGTAAGTATCTGATCTTTTCTTGGCTGTCTTGGGTTTTAAGCTTTGACAACACAAAGCTTGAGCCAACACTGAAGGTGACCTGTCACGTATGTTTTTTGGTGGTTCTAGTTAACGATAACTTGTAACGTTAGATTAACAACTTCGTGGTTGTGGCTCCAGGAGAAGTATTTGTTGTAACGTTACTTATTAAGCGAGTTAGTAACTTCAGTACCTTTGTGAATCTTTCTTACTTTCAGGGGAAGTGCTATTTTGTGTCTGTAGTGTGCAGTTTTCCTGTTCCTTAAGATGGAAGCCAGAGTTGTACTTGAGGCTGATCATCAGTGTCGAACTCAGGCCTCTATGTTAAGGACAGATAAACAACCCAGGTCTAGACTCCCAAACGTTAGTTATGACTTATTCTGGATTAGATACTTAAAATATATAACCATGGGTAGATAGTGTAAAGTCAATGAGTCTGTCCGCTGACCTCGACCCCTGTTAGCACTAAAGTCTAGATCACTCAGAAGTCATGATTGAGAGCATACTGTACCTCTGTGTGGAAATGTCCAACTGTCTCCTGTGTATTTGTGCACAACTGTCTGTCTCTTAATAACACCTTTTCAGTTCCCTGGGGAGTGTTTTTGATTGATTTGTAGGTTTGAAAGAATCCACTTTGTGGGGATCCCTGGATATGGATAGCTTGCCCCTCATGAGAATACAGTGGCAGAAGATTTTTTTCTCTTTTCAGCATTGGCTGAAAATCTCTAGAGGCTTGAATATCCTGCCCACATTTTTTTTCTACTGCCTTCACCCAAATGTTACCAGGTGTGCAAAATTCACCACGCCCAAGAAGAAGCCGAAGATTGTTTTTCCACCTACCATCCATCCACTTTTTGCCACATCAATTTGAGCATTTTTGGATTCATTTTTTGGGGGATTTTCTGGCTGTTGATGCCCCCCCCCCCCCCCCCTCCCTATTTCTTTCATTAGTCTCACCAATTAATAAAAAATAATAATAAAAAATCTCCAAAGGACTCTTGCATTCACCATCAGTAATGTTTAGCAGTCTGGCGGAGATGTCTCAGAGAGTCTGAGAAACGGAATGTCGTAGGAAGACAAGTGTCTCTGGGCGACCCACCCCTCTTTTCCTCTTATCTCACGGATCAAGTGTTCCTTCAGGACTCCATACCACCACGGAGATACCCTACCAGCACTGCGCTCAAGAGGGAGACAACTTCTCAGCCACCTCAGGTAAATGTGGCACATGAGTAAGAACAAAATCAACATTGGCTTGTTTGTATACATTCTATTTTGTTTAGGGCTCAAAAATACATGTGTGAATGCTTACTGGTCATCTTAATTGGAATTACTTAGAATCTGCATTTAATTCCTAGAAAAACATAATTGATTGGTCAACAGATCACAAAATAATTTGCGTCATCTATTTTATTTTTTATTTACATCTCATATCGTACATCATTTCTTTGTCTCTTCTTGAATTAGTCCTAAGTAAAGATATTTTACTCTTTGCAACGAAGCATACTTAAATCAGGGGTTCTCCCTGAAGAAACACTCTTAAAGTTAAATACAATTATTTTAATTCCAATTCCTGCACTGGTAGTTTTGCTTCTCCACATATGCAGGTACTTGTCAAAGAACAGATCATATTTGTGAACTTTCCCTATCTGGTTAAAATTTGTATTGAACATACACTTCTCTTGCCCTTGTTTTTACATATGAATTGTTAATTAATTGTTGCATTCAAAGCACATAAATGTTCACAATCTGTATGAGAGAACTACAAGACGAACGTAAAAACCCAATGGGTCGTGTGAAACCTAAAATGTTTATGTAGTGATGATATTGCACTTCATTCCAGTAAGAATCCCAAATGTACAAGTCATTCTATTTTGTATGAAAATAAACTAACTACATGTAGTCTTCTTTGGTATTAGTTGTGCGTGTGCAGCTGTGTTATAGAACTCGTAGTGAATTGATGTAATGGAGAAAAGCTTCCGTTTGTGATGCGTTGCTGTGCTTTGTCCTGTTTGCACTGAAGAGAACCAGCTGCTGGGTTAAAGGTCGTAACCTAATCACCTCCCCCACTCAAGACGCAGACCAGCATTACTATGACCAACCATGGAGACGACTGCTACTTCTTTTACTATTCCACCTGCACTAAAGTAAGCAATGTTGAGCACAAAGCTCATGTATTCACACATAGTGTAACCAGTCGTACAGTGACTGGTGGCCAAAAGGAAGAGCAGGATCTTACTGTGTTTCTTTTACCGTGCAGGGAGACAGCTGCCCATTCAGACACTGTGAGGCAGCGATGGGAAGTGAGATCGTCTGCAACCTCTGGCAGGAGGGACGCTGCTACCGCACCGTCTGCAAGTTTCGCCACATGGAGATGACGGTATGCATTGTTTCAATATGTCTAAATTGAAGAAAGCTTTGCCCACTCATGGCTGTGTGTCTTGACTAGGGTTGGGAACCGAAAACCGGTGCCCGTATGGTACCGGTTCCTATACGACCGGTATCTACCGGACCAAAATGCAACACAGATTTCGGTGCTTCCTTTCGGTGCCTGCGCCGATTGAAATACTTTTTTACACTACTCTGATGACTCTGTCCTAGGTTAGCTCGTCCTAGGACCGATGCTAACGATAGCATCTGCCCTCCGCTCCTCACTCATAATATTATTACAACCGGACGAGCCGTGCGCGCTTAGAAACAAACCCCTCCATCATTCTGACGAAGCTTCGGCCATGATTTATTGAAAAGAACAAAGAACAAGATCTGTCAAACAGCTGGCGGGCTACTGACTTCCTCCATCGACATCCGGCACAACACAGGCACGCGGAACTTTCTTCTTTTTCGAGGTGTAGTGGCAGTTGGCAAACGGCGCATTAGCCCCACCAACTGGTTAAATAAAATAAAATAAGTCAGGAGAGGTCTTATTTTGCAAGAGAAGGCAAATATGCTCATATATCTGCAAAATAATTGCTGTAGTGTGTGAACAGTGTGTGTGTGTTTTGTATTTATTTTATCTATATTTAAGTATACTGTAAACTGTTAACAGTTAATATATTGTTCATAGTTTGAAGTTAAAAGGTTTGAAGCTGTAGTTTGAAACCAAGTGTTTTGTATTTATTTATAGTATACTTTAACAGTTAATATATTGTTCAATTTGAAGAAAAAGGTATCGGTTCAGGCACCGTTTAAGCACCGGTATCGTTTTAAAAGTATCGTTTTAGCACCGGTATCGGAAAAAACCCAAACGATACCCAACCCTAGTCTTGACTGGCCATTAACCTCCTGTGGGCCTGGGCCTGTTGGGAGGAACACTTCATGTACTGTAAAGGCAATCAACCTGCAAGCCTGTCAGTATGCATTACAATGAACACAGTCAATTAAAGGCTTTTGTAATAATTAACTTCCATAAACAGTTGTTACCTAAAAGAGAAATGGATGTGTGTTTACATTGTTATTTAGAGTACATTCTATTCACGTCAAGCTCCTTTCCCCTGTAGAGGACTAAAATCTGCAATACATTGAAATACTGCTCCTCCTCCATGTTATCAGAGATTATAGATCAAAGTTCACAGACTTACGACAATAACAAGATCAAGTGTATCAGTGATTAAACTTATAGATGTTTGGTTTTGACTTTGTATGAATTCAGTTGTGCTGCTGGATGTATAGGTGTAACCTAATGGACACAGATCCAATCAAGATGTGATCGGCTCATCTCGTCCATGCACGCTTTAACGTGTTGTTTATCTCTTTCAACACAGAAAAACCGAAAGGAGGAATGTTGTTATTGGGAGAACCAGCCAGCCGGCTGCCAGAAGCCTCACTGTGCCTTCTTCCACGAAAGGCCCCGCTGCATCGATGGCATGTTTGTCCCCCCTGATAGAAGTGAGGGGACTTTTCTTTAGCAACACACTAAGAATTCAAATGTAGAGAGTTTAAGATCATTTAAAATCCACCTGTAAAAAATCAGTATGATGATCAATGTAATTCTCTCAGGTCTAAGCAAAATGGAGGAACAGCCAAACGAGGAACCAGCCCCCCCGCCCGCTGCCCCCCTCCCCACTTCAGCCAATCCACAGCTCAGAGGCGTCATCAAGACAGAAACTCAGGAGCCAGTACCGAGCCCCACCCACCCACCAGTGGTGATTAATCCAGCAGACGATGACGAGGATGAAGATGGTGAGCTGGATTTGATCCCAAAATGACTTCTTTGTCTCGCCTCGTCCTCATTTAGAGACAGATATTCCCTGTGGTCTTTACCAATCGCATGTCTTCTGTTTCCAGACCAGTTCTCAGAGGAGGGAGAAGACGGAAAGGTTGGCCCTTCTCCTAGGAAACTACCCAAATCAGGTGAGACTGCGCTCACACACTACATTTTGGAAACATGATTGGTGATTATACAGCTCGTACGTCCTGTGTGACCCGTATGGACCGATAGTGTTTTTGATGGGGTATGTTGTGTGTGGACAGATTCACTGAGCTTTGGAGTGAGCACCCTGGAGGAGATTCGGCTGAGGAAGGCCCTAAAGGCCAGCATGAAGAGAGCTGGTTACCCCATCCAGAGTCCTGATACCTCGGCCAATGGAGAGAAAGGAAACATCCAGTCATTGTTTGGACCAACCTTCTACGAGGCGGGAGACGGTAAAAATAGAATTTGTGAGATTGTCAGAATTGCGAGGAGTTGGATATACAACTCTTGAGTCATTCTGCCTCCTAGATTTACTCATTTCATGTTGTTGGAAATGTTTTTGAGGAATTGATTTCATCGATGAATTTGCTCACATTGATACTGCCAGCATAAATGTTTTATGTATGATAAGTTTTAAAGAAATATCAGTACCTGGGCTCCAGATGACCTTGATGCTAGCTTCATTTCAGGCCTTATGCACTGCAGTATACTGCTCATGGTGGCTTTGAAGCAGCATCTCACTTGGCTGACGATGAGATGAAATATCTGGATATTCCCCTCATGATAACTAAAGAATAATGTTAATGTTGAACTGCTAGAAATATTTCAGATGAACTGATAGGACAGTAACCGTTACTTATGGTCTTAAAGAGAAATAGAATCATGATTACCTTGTTCTCAATCTGTTATTGTAGGCCCACTCATCTTTGAAGAAACTGGGAGAACAAGAGGCAGTTTGGCTGAAAGACTTGGAAGGAAGATGCCCAACAACGGTACATTTGCACTCTTGTTCCACCGTCTTGACGAATTGAATGCCAGTGCTTGTAATGATTGCACAGCTCATGACTTGTCCTCGCTGTAGATGTGAAGTTTGGAGAAGGAGTCCCACTAAGAAGGGGTCTGGCTGGGCGTCTGGGCAGTGTTGTGGATGAGGAAGAGCCATTCCTGCCCCCTCAGAAAGGTGAGTGTCAGGACACATCAACCAACAAGTCCAGAACTTGGACCCTGGTTTCTGCAGTCAAAATTAAAGAGTTCAGGTTGGAGCTCATAATTAGAAAGTCGACAATAATAAAATGTATCTATTAAAACCTTTTTCTCTCTTCCAGCTCTGAAGCCTGTTAAGGACAGACTTGGATTGGCTGTGTCTGTTGCTCCCACTCAACCAGGTATGTATGAGTGGCTGACATTGTCCATTCTTTTTTCTGGAAAGACGATACTCATGCATGTTGACTAAAAGCTTGTTTATTGTTGTCCTCCCCCATCAGCTGAGACTGTCAGGGAGCCAAAGAGGAGAGCTCCTGAGCAGATTCGCATCAAAACACTGGAGGAGATCAGACAGGAGAAGACCGCAAAGTCCCAGAGCCAAAAAGAAAACCCTTCTGCCGTGGCTCCAGAAATCAACAGAACCAAAACTACCAAGGGGGTCAAGCGAGCCGTCACCATCAGAGACGACTCCGTTAGCCATGTTAAGACCTTCTCTGAGGTCTTTCGTGCCAAGAAGAAAAGGCAGGAGGAACAGGAACAGGATCCCGACCCTAAGAAGAGCCAGGGGGAGTCTAACACAGCGGGTCCTGATCCTGAGGCTACAAACGTGGGGCAGGTTAGAGTAAAGACTCTGGAGGAGATCCGCAGGGAGAAGGCAGGGAAGATCCAGGTTCGGCAGACCCTGGAGGCTGAAATCAAGAAGAGCTCAGATACTGAGGAGAACGATGCTAAGAAGCCTCGCCTGCTGCGCATCAAGAAACTGAATTCCCAAAGTAAGTTAGCGCTTACTCTTATACTTTTGTTCCCTGTGTGTTGACACATGTCTTTCAGGATGAATAGCATTCTGAATTAGCATATACATGCCATGTTTTCTAATTTCTAACGTGAAATTGATGTTTCATTCAGCAGGCAACGTCACAACAGAGAAGAGTGCTGAAGTGACAGAGAATTCAGTGAAGACTCCTGCTGCTCCTGAGGTAACTGACGCTGCAGTATTGCCTGCGGTTAGCTCGTTATTCTGTTGACTCCATCTGATGGTAATATTCATGTATCTTTTCTAGACCAGTGCTGCCACCAGTAACAATGTCAAGAGCTTTGAGGAGATCATGCGGGAGAAACGTCTCCGCAAGCAGGAAATGGAGGAGCAGGCCAGAGACTCGGCAGAAGCAGAGTCTTCTCAGAAACACACCGATGAAGGAACCCTGAAGAGGAAGGTTCCTGCCATAGTCAGTCTGACGAGCTCAGGCTCCTCATCACCTTCCTCCACCACTGTGGCCCTTGACTCTACCCTCTCCACCCAAAAGCTCCCCGTTGGTAAACCGATTCCCCTCAGATCCAAGGCTGCTTCCACTCTGAACAGTACTCCTGGTGCTAGAGGGGCTGCCGTCAAAGCTGCCCCCTCAGTCCCTGTGAAGCAGAGCTCTTCTCCACTGGAGGCCGAGTCCGACTCACAGAGCCCCAGCCGCTCCAGGGAGGTCCCAGACAAAAACACAAGGAATTCTACTGCACTGTCACCAGCCATGCAGAACAATAATCAGAAGACATCCCCAGACCACACTGTAGATACCAAAGGTATTGCACCGTTAACTGTCATGCATACCCATGTTTCTGTTTGTCCCACTGTAGATTTGGACCTGTTTCACAGAGCTCTATTTTCATCACTCAGACTGTGCCTTCTTTTCAGTGAGGCCCAAGCTGAACGTGAGGCTGTCTGTGGTGAAGCCTGCAGTGCAGCTGAAGCCGGGTCAGAAGAGGAGGAGAGCAGAGCGGTCTGCTGTCGCTGCTGTCAAACCTCTGAACAGCACCTCCACAGTACTGGAGGAGCCAGCGTGCAGAGACAGACGGGTAGGCTGACTCGCTGTATTCCTCATCAGTCCGTCTGGAGCATGTGCCAAGACCTTTTCAAATGTATCTGAAATCAATTTAATGTCACATTTCATATTTGCTTTTATATTCCCATATATTTCCTAATTTTTGTAAGTGTACCTTATTTTTACTATTTATTTCTAATACTTTGTGGAAGTATTTATCATGCCAGCCTGGTGTTGAAGTTTTTTTGTATTCATTACTTTTTATTTACTCATTTCTACTCACCCTGTCCTTCACACATTGACATGTTTTTTCTTTCCGGCCATTTACACAGTTGGTCTTTTAAAGTTTTCCCTTTTTTATTCTGCCAACAGATAATTGAATTGTTATCTAATCTTACATTTAAAGAATAATCTAAATCGAAACCATCTAGCCCTGTTACTGACCTCTAGTAACTTTTCTTCCATTGTCAGGAGTTCCCGTCCTCTAATGCAGAGGCTCAGCTGAGTTCTACTGTTCCCAGAAGTCCCGGCACCCTGTTGGACTCCGGCTCCAGCCCGCTGAGAGAGGACCTCCAGACTGTCCCCGTCTTCAAACAGAGTCTGAGCCAAGACACCAAGCAGACCGTAATAGTTGCTGCTGCCAGCGAGGCCTGTACAGTCCCCCAAAGGTAAAGGTCCACAGAGAGTTTGAACATGAAATCATCTCTCCTCAAGTGAGGAGGGTAACAATCTGATGAAGAGCAACAGCTCCAAACAGTCCTCCTGCCAAAAAATGTCTAGATTTAATAAACAAAAAGGTCTCGGATACATCAGTGTTTACTGCCGTCATTAGATGACAAAACACGTTCACACAAAACTTCACATCTGTCCATTGCTTTCTACTTCCAAAGGTGTATTTTTACGGTTCTGAAAATATTGTAAAAATCCGTGGCCTTTTTTTAAGTGTTTGTAGAAAGATTAGACAATCCCAGTAAAAATGTGTGGAGGTTTTTTTTTTTCATCTGACATGAAGGCAGCATTATTGCTCACTAAATGAATAACCCGCCTCTGTGTACCTCTCAGCCCGGTCCTGAAGACCCCCACCCAGCCCAAGTCCCGCAGACTGAGCGTAGCCGCCTCCCGCACCGTCTCCACCTCCAGCGCTGCTGCCTCCACCTCGGCCATGGACGACTTTGAGGAGCTTATCAACGAGTTCACCGAGGACCACCTTGAGGAAGACGTGGACCCTGGCATCGGAGAGGAGGACCTGCTGCAGGAACTGTCCGAGATGATTGACAGCTGAAGGTCCCATCTACTCCCCGCCCACAATCATGTCTTGTTCACATAAGTGAAGACCATCACCCACTATGCAGCGTTTGAGAAAGAAAAAAAAAACTTTCCTAAAGGTTCAATTTATTTTAAGCTTTCGGTTTATATTTGTATTACTTTACCTTTTAGACATATTCTCTCCTTTTTTATTTCCTGGCCATGTGATCTGCTCACCCTGACAGTTATTTTGCAGGGCTAAGATTATTATTTGATCATGTCTGTTCATGATCATTTTCAAACTTTCGGGTCTTGAAAAGAGAAAGTGGTAAACGAGCTTTGGTGCTGGGAGATGTTAAGGGCGTCATCACTTTAGCAGGAGTTCTTGAAGATGTTAAATCTTACTGAATGTGTCGTTTTATCTGTATACTGTGTATGCAAAGGGAAGAGCAAGCTGAGAACAGAAATAATGAATCCTGCTGTGCCCCCCACTACTAGTGTTTTTGTTTTTTATATCTGTGATGGGTTGACAGATTCCCAGATTATGACAATTAAACGTATCACTTTTAATTTAATGATGACTAGGTCAGCAAAGCTGTGGTCAGCCTGAGGGGATGATCAGTCATGTTCTGTTCATCAGGTGTATGGGGCTCAGATCTCATGGAGAGCACCTTCTGCCAGTGGCTGTTCTTTACTGTTTTTATAATGTTTGACAGAAATGTAAATGTTTATTTAATCTTTTTAACCAGTTATTTTATTCAGTGGGTATCCTTTGAACTAGTCTGGGCTAAATGTGTGCGTGCTCTCTGGGCTTTGTTGATGAACACCTCAGGTACCGTTTGTGTTTGTATGTTCCCAACACTGTTTGAACTCAACGCTGTCTTTGCTTCTCTTGTCTTTTGTGTTAGCATTGCTTTATGAATGTGATCTGAGAAAAGATCAACAAATTTTTTGGACTTAATACGAGTTTGCTCTGCCCTGACCTTTTCTCTCAAAGTCACTTGTACATATTACTGTGTAATAAAAAGTGCTTTTAATGACCAGCTGGATCAATAATGGCTGCTGATTTAAAGTAGTGTTCTGGCAAAGGTATGTGAATTAGATGAGATTGTAAACGACATGGGTGTGACCAAATATTAAAACACCTCTTTGTACAATGCTGTACAAACCAAAAGCACCACGAACTGCATTCTCCAAAATGAACACAAAGTTGGGGGGGGGGGGGGATCTTGAGATCTGAGCGTTGTAACCTTCATAAAGGAGGATTTATTGCAGGGCCAATGTTCATTACTGTAGCGTCAGTGAGGGGTACTTCATCAACTGGCAACTGTAGTAAGTATTTATTTGAGGGGAGGAATTTCCAGTAAATCCATGAAAGATAGTTCCACTAAAAAAATAACACAAAAGCGACACCTGGTGGGATAGTTTGATCTGATAGTTTGATCTGATCATAAGCATCCACAGCATCCATAAGCATTAGTCAAAACAGAACTCTAGCTGTTAAATGATTAACTGCATTCTTGAAAATAATGGTTATTCCAGAGGGAAAAGAAGTCACTGTTGAAAAGCTTCCAGACAAATTAAGGCTTAATTGAACATCAGTTTAGTTCCACATTTCAGAGAAATATGGAAGCCCTTAATAGGGAAATAGGGTGACCGGGACATAACAATGGAATGTAGCATATGACTGATTATTCAGTTTGGAAACTGTTTTCAAAGAACAGTGACATAATGTCCCTATGTGTATTGTGAATGCATGCTGTCACTTTCCAAGTTCTCATTAAAGTACAATGCACAAAGCAGACTAACTACACATGGCAGCTTTCAGACATCTCCAGACACAAACCAGCACTCCTATGCAGAAATATCACTACCTGGCCCCGGGTTTTCTGTCCATCAATGAGTCTCTTTCTGGTTAGTTCATGAAACACATGTTTCATATACTTTATGGACTGTTACTGTTACGATCTTTCTGCACTGGACTAACTCAGCAGGAGCCTGCAGTCAGGAGGGTGTTATTTCTCCATCTGGCCTCCACAGAGACAACAAACATCAGCCCCTTTTCATTTTCTCTCTCTTCCTCTTAGGATCCACACCGTCAAAGTCTTTGGTCTGGGTGAACATTTTGCCTTTTCAAACACTTGCACGTTCCTCACTCATCCACACATTCCACTCACTCCTGCATTGACTCTCCACACCCCGTGCTCGTTTGTCAGCAGTAATGTTGTTGTAGTGTGTGTTTACTTCAAATAAAGCATTGCATTGGCACTTTAACGTCACTGGTCTCCCCTCCTGTCACGTGCAACGAGCAGGTTTGTAACAATATACTTTATGTTCAATCAATTTGATAGTTTAGACAGCAAAGCCAAGATCCTGTGGCAAGCGTCAGTCAGGTGTCAGGGACGTGCCACAGTCCTGAATCCTGACTGACGCCGAACTGAAGCTTGCCACCGTCAGTAGTCGCACTCGCTGTCTCTCAGTTTAGGCCTTACAACTAGATCAAGGCCCATTAGAGGGACGACTGTCTGAAACAGTTGCTCCACACGTAGGCCTGATGTATGGCTTCTAAATGAACACCCGCTCATTTGTGAAAAGCACAAGTATAACCTGGATCTTGTCGGTACCGGGATGCCTGGGTCTTTGAACCTGCTACTGGTCTCCTGTCCCCTGTCCAGCAGGTGGCGGTACAGCCCCCCCATGCTCTGAACATGACGCAGTGGCCGGTACGCTTCTACTTCCGGGTCAGTGGATGTAAACAGAAGGACGTTCCGCCTCCCGGAGACATCATCAGAAAACATGACCAAATTGGAGCTGCTCAACGCGTTTCTCAACGACAGGCTGACAGCGGCCGCCGAGGAGATTTTCCGCGCCGTTAAGAACACGGTGGCGGAGTACCAGAGCGAGATCCTGCGCTCCAAGGAGGAGAACGAGCGGCTCAAGCGGCTCCTCAACGTAGCCGTCCAGCGACTCCTGCTGCAGCCAGGTGAGGACCAGCTGACCGTCACCGACCTGCTCTGGTCACTGAGTGCTGGATGTCACGCCAAATCCCACTCCCAATATGTCCGTTCTAACTCATCGCTGTAGTTGTGTGTTCGTACTCATCGCTCAGCATGTGTCATACGTTATTTATTATTACATCGTGTCTATTTTTTGTGAGATGGAAACTATCTACAATAGGAGAAACTGAACAATAACAGTACTACACGTACTACAAACACCTCAACAGTGTGCTACATTTAGCAGGACAACCTATCAATAACATGATCATTTAAAATTGTGTCCTACAGTCTAATAAATAGCCTGTATGATTTCAAGGTTCAATCTGCAGGAATAACATAAATCAACACTTGCAAATGACAAGGAAGCATAAAATGTAAACCATACTTTGGTGTTTCATTTTTACCTCTTTACTTAAGATTTCATTAAACTTATTTGTTTTTCTTTTTACAAAGTGTACCAAAACACTGGCAACGAAAAATCTTGGGTTGATTATAATGAGAATAAATATGAAACAACATTTAAGTCACACCCTTTTTGAATGGAGTTTGGTTAAAACAAAGTGGAGCCTTTTTTTCACGGCATGCTAAAAGGTGAAAGCAGTTTCTTTGGTCCTCCCTGCAAAGATCACAGCAACACGGTATGCTCGTGCAAACACAGCCAGCATGAATGAAGGTGTTTCCTGTTTCTTTCAGAGCCTCACTCTGTCCAGCCCCAAGAGGACGCTCAGCCACGGGAGTCCGAGTGTAGAATCGGCGTGGAGCTGCTGGCGCAAATCAAAGAAGAGCCAAACCTCAAAAAGTGTCAGGCGAATTGCTCACAAGAAGCGAGCGACTCGGAGGAAGGAAGCTGTAGTCGCGTGGAGCCACCGCAGAGGTCACATCCTCCACCGGCACCAACAGTGTGCAGCAGACAGAGCGTGTCCCCAGCTCCACTCGCATCCCAGGCGGTGAAGGCAGAGAGCGACGGGGAGGCCGACAGCTCACCGCCCTCCGTGACTGTTCATTCAAACTGCAGAGCGGCTCAGGGTGATTCTCGAACCGGCGCCGCAAAGAGTCACAGGACGCCGAGAATGGACCAGCTGGCGAGAGGGTTCCTGCGCTCAAACGGCAAACAGAGCGCACACATACTGCAGATCAAGAACGTCAGATCCCTGAAGCCGCTGCCCTCTCGCTCCTCTCACCCGAGCCAGAGCATCCAGAGGTGGCACAGCTGCAAGGACTGCGGGAAGGGCTTCAGCTTCGCCTGCCAGCTGGAGGTCCACATGCGCTGGCACACTAAGGAGAAGCCATACAGCTGCGCGGTGTGCCGGAAGAGCTTCACCACGGTCAGCATGCTCAAGAGGCACCACCGGATCCACACGGGGGAGAAGCCCTTCCGCTGCCACGTCTGCGGGAAATGCTTCAACCAGTCGGCGCACCTCAACACCCACTTCAGGCTGCACACCAGAGAGAGGGCCGGCTGGGGCCGAGCGCCGCACCCCAAGTGAACAAAGACTGGAGACTAACCCTGACATGTGTAAACTCTGAAAGGCTTTAAGTGGCCAAATGTCAGCTGCAAACAGTGTACAATAATGGTGTGTGACTGTCTGTCTTGTCCCTTGTGCAATAAAGTGTGGTACTTTACCATTTACGCTCCAATGATTGTGTTGTTGGACACTCTCAAAGGAATGAAAGGGACAGTTTTGTGAGACTTTTGAGCTGCAGTTCATATCTTAGATGTGCAGACATGGCACACAACACGAGTAGAGAGAGTGTTTAGAACTGGAAATGAGAACAAGTGCACCCAACATGTCAATTATAATGGCAATTTATAACCACATTGTCGCTGGCCTTTCTCACAACACACACAAGCAGGATACCACAAGTGCTATTTAATAATTTAACAATAAAGACAATGTGGCTGGTGATGAATAAAATCATCATATAGCTTTTGAATCCAACTGTTGCTACAATCTTAATTTCCATGATTGCAGTAAACACGAGTGTTCCTCTTATGTCAAAATATCCAGAATCATTTGAGACGTAAAACCTCATATCACAAGTAAACAGTTAATATAACGTGTTATGGAACACATATTCTGGTACCAAACAACATTCTTAAGAAGAGATTAGGGGCAGACACAGGGGCACCAATCAAAGAACATTCTTGAGAGGTGAGCACAGCGAAAGAGGCGTGAATTTTGACTATATGAGTGATCTGTGAAAAGCAGTACAGGGGAGTCGTTTCAATATACTGAACTGGTTGATGTTGGCTTGATCTTATTAAAACACTACCCACTGGTTGCAAACTCCAGTTCGCCGTCTCTTCTCGTCATTTTGCCACAACACTGGGAGACATAAAACCAATCATTGGCAGTATTAGTTCATATTTATGAATATGAATTAGCCAGAAAAAAAGAGCATCACAGTCTGAGGGTGCTCTTGTGCACACAAGTAGCCTAATTCTATTCACAGCAGGCTACCTGAGGGAATGCACTTTGTTATATTGAATCACTACAGTGAAACAACGCCTGGGTGCAGACCTTTAAATCCGAGTTGAAATGAAGTGCAACAAGTTGGCAACTCTGTTATCATGCGAGCAATTATGGGATAAGTGGGGAGTATTTTCAGCAGCGGATTAATACACATTTACTGCTGCAGTGAGTATTTGTTTCAGCAGGAGTGTATGTGGGTTTTGGACAAAATAAACTACAGTGTGTGTGTCCATGGTGTGTGAAACAGTGAGGCTAACTGTTGTGATTGAAACAGACCTCTAATCAAACTAAAAGTCACGTCAGTCGCTAGTCATCAGTCTCATCACTCGGTAGTGAGGTGAGTCTTTAGTCAGTCAAGGTAATGTCAAGGTAGGTTTTGTTACCTAAACCTAACTTCCTTTGAAGGCGGGAACTTATTTTGAACAGACACTATGCATGTAAGGAATGGAACCTGACAAGCCGTCCCTGACACGTCCAAAACTGACGCAAGAAGGGAACCTAGAGCGTCATAGTTTGGATCACTGACAGAGCGACGGTATTTGACCAGCTGGGAGTGAGAATGTATAATATATACCTGGGCCTTCTGTGTTGTCCAACTGAGCTACGGTTATTTGTTTCTATTGGTGTAATAATACATGTATTCATATTAAACCATTTGGTAAATAACTCCGCGATGACGGGATGCTTCGTCATTAACGGACAAGTCAGAATCAATGTAATTAACACAATGACAAGAACCAGTCACAAAAAATGTCAAGCATGACACTGCAGCACTAGAGCTCGAGCCATTCATATTATTCATAAAAACGACACGATAGACAAATGAACAGTTACTGCAGATAAAAAAAACAAACCCATTCTCACTTACCAAATAATGCTCACTTAAAGAGTCAAAGAGTTTAATCCCAGTACATTGTTACAGTTACAGTAAGAATACCTTCTCATGGACGAATAGATCGCGACCGACCGGCATGCGCCGAACGAACACCGTACGAACACCGAACGAACACCGGCCGGCGAACTTTCGGTGTATGAAAGCCGAAAGAACACCGGCCGGCGTCCGTACGAACACCGGCCGGCGGTTCTGTGCGCATTCGACGAACGCCGGCCGGTGTATGTTTGGTGTTCGTACACCGAACATACACCGAACGGTCGCCGGTGCGCTTTCGGTGCGGCGTCCGTTGGTTGCGCGTTCGACGAACGTTCGTTTGGTGTTCGTTCGGTGTTCGTTCGGCGAACACCTCACTGCAGAGCTGCACCTGGAAACTGAGCTGCACTTAATACTGACCTAGTTGTAGGCCAGCTAGCAGGCTCTGGCACATCAAAGAATACGCCCAACATGTCAAACTAAAGATCTGATTGGTTGAACACCATGACAATCAACAATATCGTCCCCATTCACTTAGACTGCAAAGGGATTCACTTGTGAGTCTGCAGGCCTCGGGCCTCTCTTCTTACCTAGAGACACAGAGGTGAGATCTGATTGGATAAAAGCTATAAAAACAAGCTGCACTGGAAGCAGAGCAACTGAGGAAGACAGTAGCTGTGCAATGAGGAAATAAGATAATGGGAAAAATATTTTTATAAATTATAATACATTATATATATATATATATAATACAAAAATTATTAAATTATAAAATAGCTAAAACTTTGTGATTCTGTCTAGGCCAGCAGAGAAGGCCTTGCAGGCCCTGACGGCCCACCACTGGTTGGACGACAAGGAGTGAGTGTTCAGACTAGTAGATCACATCTGACCATCTGTCTTCCTCTGTGTCTATAGATCAACAACAACAAGATGTTCCACACAGAGACAAACTCAACTAGAAGAGTGATGTGAAGATGAACATGACTGTCTGCTTCTGAAAGATCAGGAAAAATAAATGGACTGTACGTGTATTTCTCTTTTCTAGTCTTCCGACCACCCAAAGCGCTTTAACACTACATGTCATCATTCACCCATTCACACACTGATGGCAGGGACTACCATGCAAGGTGCCACCTGCCCATCATGACTCTATCTAATTAGTCCCACCCATTCATACACCAAACAACCTGTGGGAACAATTTTGGAGTTAAGTGCAAGGCACAAGGCATCGACACGGATTGGGGAGCCGGGGATCAAACCGCCGATCGTCTGATTGAAGGACTATCGGCACCGAGCCACAGTCGCTTTTGTTGGAATGCTTAACAGCATTCCAACAATAAATCTATTCTGCAGCACTTAATAGGCTATAAATAAAGTGCAATTGTTGTTGGAATGCTGTTAAGCATTAACATGGAGGAAACATGTATTGTGAGTTACAACACTGACATCTGCTGGCCAAAAACCTGAGCTGCAACCTTGTAAATAATTAAACTCGACAAATGTCAGCAGGAGCTCAGGGTTTTCACAAATAAGCTTTCGGGAAATTACCACAAGATTATGGCTCCTTAAATATTTGTTGGAATGCTGTTAAGCATTCCAACTATTGTTCTTCGAATCTTAGAGAATATTATATTATTACTACCACTACTGCTCTTACTACCACTACTACTATTACTTATACGACAACTGCTACTACTACTCCTGCTATTCATGCTACTAAAAGTAGTAATACTACTACAGCTATTAGTATGACTGCTACTAGTACTACTACTACTGCTACATCTTCTACTGCCATTACTATGACTACTACTACTACTACTACTGTGATATTAAATACTATGACCAATACTACAGCTATTACTCTGACTACTGATACTACGTCTTCTACTGCTTCTAATTACCAATACTTCTACTACTACGAATACTTCTACTACAACTACAACTTCTACTACTACTACAAATATCACTACTACTACTACTAGTACTTATTCTAATGCTACTAATACTTCTACTAATAATACTTCTACTACTTATACTACTACAAATATCACCACTGATGAATTTTTTTAAGCCACAGAAACTGTTCAAATCTCAAAATGTTCAGCTCTTTCAGGAGAGGTGTGATATGACTTTTCATATTTGTAATCTTTAAACTCTTTGAATTATTAAGCTTTTTGCAATTTGTTTTTGAATTGGATATCTATTTTCAGCAATGATTTTACGATTAATTTCAGTTTTCAGCATTCCAACGCATTCGAAATGCTTTTTCTAGTTCCACTATTTCTTCCGTCCCCACCATTTTTCGTTGCAAATCTTCTTCTTCTTCATTTTTTAAGATACAGAAACCGTTCAACTATCAAAATGTTCAGCTCCTTCAGCTCATCTCTGCTATGACTTTTTCTATTTCTAACCTTTAGACTTTTTGAATTATTAAGCTTTTAGCAACTTTATTTTTTTAATGGGATGTCTATGGAGAATATTTTCAAATCCTCTTAAACTTCTTCAACTTTCAAATCCTTCAACTTCCTCATACTTTCAGCTACAGACACCATTTCAACTTTCAAATGTTGAGAAAACCCTGAACTATTGCCGCGTAATTCAGCTTTCTGATATATTTTAAACTTTTTGAACTGCAGCAATTTAACTTTTATGATTTTTCAGCCCTTTTCTGACTTTATAATGGGTGTGTATTGGGCAGCTTAGAGTGCGTGATGTCACCGCTAGAGTGAAGAGCAGCTTGAGATTTTTGTGAAAAAAACATTTGTATTTTGCCACTGTGTCCACAATCTTCACTCTTCATGCATAATTTCTGGATGTAGAAGTAGCTAATCTTGTCCTTTCGTAGAAAAATGACTGTGGAATCCCACCGATTTACACATTTGACACAGAAGCCGTTAATTGAGAGGAAAACCAACTTTGTGCTCCATAGAGACCAATGTTAAATTTTGCTTCAAAAACATCTTCCACAGAACACGGTACCCCATTTCTAGATTGCCAGTTAAGCCACATTTTTTACACTACAGACACAATTTTTACAGGATCTGTTTCTCAAGTTATCCTTCCTCTCAATTATTAATATCGGAGCAATAGGAGCTACGGTTATGGGAGTTTTGATGATTTGTTTGAGAGGTGTTTCCCTGTTTTATCTCCATGAAATGGCTTCAGGCACACAGGTGTTTGCGATTGAGCCAATTAGTGATGTCGGTAAACACAGTCTCACAGACACACATGCACTCCTCTCTCTCTGTCTCTGTCTGTCTCTCTGTCTGTCTGTCTGTCTGTCTGTCTGTCTGTCTGTCTGTCTGTCTGTCTGTCTGTCTGTCTGTCTCTCTCTCTCTCTCTGTCTCTCTCTCTGTCTCTGTCCCTCTGTCTCTTTCTCTGTCTCTGTCCCTCTGTCACTCTCTCTGTCTCTGTCCCTCTCTCTCTCTCTCTCTCTCTCTCTCTCTCTGTCTCTCTCTCTCTCTCTCTCTCCCCCTGTCCCACACATGCACTCCTCTCTCTCTCTCTGTCTGTCTCTCTCTCTCTCTCTCTCTCTCTCTCTCTCTCTCTCTCTCTCTCTCTCTCTCTCATACAGTCATTCAGGTCTTGGAGACATTTAGAGGACCCCCCCCCCCCCCCACACACACACACACCCACCCCATTTTAAAATAAAAGCCGCACACACATGATTTGTTGCAGCTGTTATGTGTTGCAGCTCGGCCAATCAGATATGGGTATTCTGATAAGTTTCCTGATTCGAGTGACATTTACACACACAAGAGGGAGAGACGAGGAAAGACATGGCAGAGCAGGACAATAGTCATGTAAGCTGTAAAAGATAAAACATAGTACAATCTCCAAATGAGAAAGTTTGCCAGAGATATCAGAGTCTCTTTCGCTCTCTCTCACTCACTCGCTCACTAATTGTTGGAATGCTGTTAAGCATTCCAACTATTGTTCTACGAATCTTTATTCAACTATTTCTTCCGTCCCACCTCTTCTTCTCCCTCATATTTTAAGCTACAGAAACCGTTCAACTGTTAAAATGTTCAGCTCTTTCACCAGAGGGGTGCTATGACTTTTCACATTTCTAACCTTTAAACCTTTTGAATTATTAACCTTTTTATTTTCAACGGGATCTCTATGGAGAATATTTTCAAATCCTCTTAAACTTCTTAAACTTTCAAATCCTTCAACTTCCTCATACTTTCAGCTACAGACACCATTTCAACTTTACAATGTTGAGAAAACCCTTAACTATTGCCACATGATTCAGCTTTTTGCAATAGGAGGTACAGTTATCCTCTCCCTCTATCTCTCTGTGTGTCTCTCTCTCATACAGTCATTCAGGTCTTAGGAATCTTTAGAGGTCTTTCCCCCCTCCTCCACCCCCCCCCCACACACACACATGCCATTTTTAAATAAAAGCCCCACAGAATGAATCCTAACTGAAATGCTTGTGATGAGCCTGTCATTTAATAACCGGTTTGTGTTTATCTAACATTGTGATTCTGTCTCCTCTCCCCTTCTCCCCCACACCCCACACCCCATTTCAAAATAAAAGCCCCAGAGAGTGAATTCTAACTGAACTGCTTGTGATGAAGCCTGTCATTTAATAACCTCTGTTTATGTGTGTCAAACATTATGATTATGTCTCCTCTCCCCCTCCCTCCCCCACCCAGTCCCACCCTTTCAAAATAAAAGCCTCATGGATTAACTGTATTTAAACATTGAGCTCAAAATTAGGCTTTTTTGTTGAAATAATGAATGCTCTTACTAATACTGCGACAACTACTACTATTGCTAATATTTCTAGTATTACTACTACTACTACTACTTCAACTTTTGCTGTTGCTACTATTACTACTACTGCTACTGCTATTACTGCTACCATAAATAGTATTACTACCACTACTGCTATTACTACCACTACTATTATTACTTATACCACAACTGCTAATACTGCTATTCCTGCTACTACCAGCACTAATACTACTACAGCTATTAGTACAACTGCTACTTGTACTACTACTACTGCTACTTCAAAAACTGACTTTACTATTACTGCTACTACTTATTATACTACTACTACTATTATATTAAATACTACGACCACTACTACAGCTATTACTACGACTACTGATACTACTACTTCTACTACTTCTTCTAATTACGAATACTTCGACTACAACTTCTACTACTACTGCTACTACAAATATCACTACTGCTACAACTAATACTTATTCAAATGCTACTAATACTTATACTGCTAATAATACTTCTACTACAACTACAACTTCGACTACTACTATAACAAATATCACTACCGCTGGAATTCTTTTAAGCTACAGAAACCGTTTGTCACGGGAGTTCACAGATAGGACCCAAACGCAAGACCACAGGAGACAGAAGTGAATGTTAAACAGGTTTTTATTTATAGACAGGTGGGTGCAGGTGTGGAGCCCGTGGTCCGACACCCGAGTGGCAGATCGACAGTGTGATGTCCCGTGGCTCGACACTGGAGAGTTGACAGATCGATGGTGTGAGTCCCGTGGCTCGACACTGGAGGGCTGGTGAGTGGACGGCGTGAAGTCCCGTGGCTCGATACTGGAGTCGACAGAGTGTAATCCGTAGACCACAACGAGAGCAGAGCGGCGGAGCGCATCCACAAACACAAGGAGGGCAGAGCCGTGGAGTGTAATCCACAGGGCCAAGGAGGGCAGAGGAGCGGAGTGTAATCCACAGACACAAGGCGGGCAGAGGAGCCACGGGGTTTCAGCGGGAGAAGACGGTACGACCTGACACTCCCAGACTGCAGGACCAGAGTTTATATAGTGGCAGGCTACTCATTAAGGGGCCCTGAGTCTGGTGTGTCAGGCTGCAGGAGGTGATCAGCTTGAGTGTCCTCAGCCGTGCACGATTAAGGGTGCGGCCCTGGGAGGTGTCTGAAGGCAGAGGACAAACAGAGCACATGGCACACCACAACAGACAGGGGAATCCTGGATCCTGACAGTACCCCCCCCTTAAGGCACGGATTCCAGACGTAACACAAGACCCAACACAGGGCGGGTGGAGGGGGTCCGGAGGAGGGATCCCCCCACAGCTATAAGGCCGACTAGGGTGGGCGGCGGGGGTCCGGAGGAGGGGTGACAGGATCTGACCCGCCACGGGGCCGCCGAAGAGCGTCGGCCCCCGGTGCTCCGGCGGACGGCCGGGAGGGCAGAAGGGCTCCGGACACGGGTGCTCCGGCGGACGGCCGGGAGGGCAGAAGGGCTCCGGCCACGGGTGCTCCGGCGGACGGCCGGGCCGGCGGAAGGGCTCCGGCCCCGGGTGCTCCGGCGGACGGCCGGGCGGGCGGAAGGGCTCTGGAGAATAGGATGCTGGTGCCGCAGTGGCAGGTACTGGAGGCCTCCGCTGCTCCGCGACGGCAGCGGGCACTGGAGGTCGCTGCTGCTCAGAGACGGCAGCGGGCACTGGAGGTCGCTGCTGCTCAGAGACGGCAGCGGGCACTGGAGGTCGCTGCCGCTCAGAGACGGCAACTGGAGGTCGTTGCGCCTCTGGGACGGCGGCCGTGTGTGGGAGAGGCTGCGGCACGGAGGCGGCGACAGGAACTGGAGCGGACTGCGGCGCAGAGGCGGCAGGAACTGGAGCGGGCTGCGGCGCTGAGGCGGCAGGAACTGAAGCGGGCTGCGGCGTAGAGGTGGCAGCGGCAGGAACTAGAGCTGGCGCTGCGGCGGCAGGAACTGGCGTAGAGGCGGCCGCGGCAGGAACTGGAGCTGGCGCTGCGGCGGGAACTGGGACTGCGGCGGCAGGAACTGGAGCTGCGGCGGCAGGAACTGGCGCTGCGGCGGCAGGAGCTGGAGCTGGCCCTGCGGCGGCAGGAACTGGAGCTGCGGCGGCAGGAACTGGAGCTGGCCCTGCGGCGGCAGGAACTGGAGCTGCGGCGGCAGGAACTGGCGCTGGCCCTGCGGCGGCAGGAACTTGAGCTGCGGCGGCAGGAACTGGAGCTGGCCCTGCGGCGGCAGGAACTGGAGCTGCGGCGGCAGGAACTGGAGGTTGCTGCTGCTCCGGGATGACAGCAGCGGGAACTGGAGGTCGCTGCTGCTCCGGGATGACAGCGGCGGGAACTGGAGGTCGCTGCTCTGGGACGGCAGCGGCGGGAGCTGGAGGTCGCTGCTGATCTGGGACGGCAGCGGCGGGAACTGGAGGTCGCTGCTGCTCCGGGATGACAGCGGCGGGAACTGGAGGTTGCTGCTGCTCCGGGATGACAGCGGCGGGAACTGGAGGTCGCTGCTGCACTGCGACGGCGGCGGCCGGGACTGGAGGTCGCTCCGGTACTGCGACGGCGGCGGCCGGGACTGGCGAAAGCTGTGCCGCCGAGGCGGTAGGAACCGGAGCTGGCTGTGGTGAAGAGGTGACAGGAACAGGAGCTGGCTGCAATGCAGTCTGACTACGGGGAGCCGGAGTCGGCCGGGCCACCGAGTGTTCCGCTACCCTTGCATGGCTCCGTCTCCGGCTGAGAAGGTGCTTGACCCTATACTCAGAGTTCCCCAGAGGGTCAAAAACTCTCATCAGAGCAGTCACAAAGTCCACATACCCCACAGTATTAGGCTGGTCGCTGCTCACTGTGTACATGGCCCAGTCCAAAGCCCTTCCCCGCAGTAAGCAGACCACGTAAGACACCTTGGACCTGTCTGAGGCGAAAGTCAGGGGCTGTCGGTCAAACACCCGTTGGCATAGCAACAGGAAGCCTTGACACTTCCCCAGTGTTCCATCATAGGGACTCGGAGCCGGCACGGGGGATTCCCAGACCGGCGGAGCGAGGACAGGCGGGAATAGTGCGGGTGCTGGAACTGGTGGAGACTTGACTGTCCGGGCTAGTTCCTGCCCGCACCAGCCAACCCGAGAAACCTCCGCAGCGAAACGTCTCATCTTCGCCAGGGAACGTCTCGTCTCCTCCAGCAGCCTGGTAGTGCTGTACAGCGCAGCTGCTCCTGTGGTTGCTGGGTCCCCCTCAGAAACCTCAGCTTCCATGGATTGCAGGGCTTGACGCATCTCCATGAGCCTCTGCTGGTGTGCCTCCAGCTGCGTGCTATATCCGGCCAGCGTAGCTGCTCCTGTGGTTGCTGGGTCCATTATGGTCAGGTCGTTCTGTCACGGGAGTTCACAGATAGGACCCAAACGCAAGACCACAGGAGACAGAAGTGAATGTTAAACAGGTTTTTATTTATAGACAGGTGGGTGCAGGTGTGGAGCCCGTGGTCCGACACCCGAGTGGCAGATCGACAGTGTGATGTCCCGTGGCTCGACACTGGAGAGTTGACAGATCGATGGTGTGAGTCCCGTGGCTCGACACTGGAGGGCTGGTGAGTGGACGGCGTGAAGTCCCGTGGCTCGATACTGGAGTCGACAGAGTGTAATCCGTAGACCACAACGAGAGCAGAGCGGCGGAGCGCATCCACAAACACAAGGAGGGCAGAGCCGTGGAGTGTAATCCACAGGGCCAAGGAGGGCAGAGGAGCGGAGTGTAATCCACAGACACAAGGCGGGCAGAGGAGCCACGGGGTTTCAGCGGGAGAAGACTGTACGACCTGACACTCCCAGACTGCAGGACCAGAGTTTATATAGTGGCAGGCTACTCATTAAGGGGCCCTGAGTCTGGTGTGTCAGGCTGCAGGAGGTGATCAGCTTGAGTGTCCTCAGCCGTGCACGATTAAGGGTGCGGCCCTGGGAGGTGTCTGAAGGCAGAGGACAAACAGAGCACATGGCACACCACAACAGACAGGGGAATCCTGGATCCTGACACCGTTCGAATATCAAAATGTTCAGCTCTTTCAGGAGAGGTGTGATATAACTTCACATTTGGAATCTTTCAACTTTTTGAATTATTAAGCTTTTTGCAATTTTTTTAAAATTGGATATCTATTTTCAGCAATGTTTTTGAGATTCATTTCAGCTTTCAGCATTCCAACGCATTTTCAGCAGGAAATGCATTTTCTAGTTTGGTACTAATATAAGATAAAACTATATTTAGTGATCTAACGTTAAGTATCCACCATCATTATATTCTGGCCACATGACTCGCCGTGCCCTCCACCTGCCCGCCCGCCAACCCGTGTTACGTTACGTGGGGAGCGCGTGCACGTGGCGAAACAACCGGGGATGCGCGCTCTCAAAGAGAGAACAGTTGAAAGGAGGGGAAGAGTGCAGCGAGTCCGCGAGCGAGCGAGAGAGAGAGAGAGAGAGAGAGAGAGAGAGAGAGAGAGAGAGACTTGCACTGCATTGACAGAAACACGGAGTCAGAGCTCCGGTAGGGCCGACAGCACCGAGGAGGCGGTGGATAGTTTTCTGATGCCGCTGCAGAGTTGACGGTGCCCGGTGCAGCAGAGGGGAGAGGAGTGGCGGACCGGCGCAGGTAAGCGGACACTACTTTCTGCCGTGATGCTCTGTAGTTGTAGCTCCCATCGCGCACTGACGCATCGGGTGGAGTCCCGGTTCCGGTGGGGCAAGACCGGGGGCGATGACAAGAACCGAGGATGTGAATAATGATAGCGGGGTAGAGTGTTGCTCAGGTGCCGTCCAGGAGGCTCGGAACACTATTTTCAATGCAGTGTTCTCCTGGTACCCTGTGCACACGAGCCCCCGCCGCTCTCTGCGCATCTTCTGGATGATGCTGCGGTTTCGTGGGATTTTTTGCTGCTCTGCGCAAATCGCACATAGAGGTACCAAAGTCCGGGGGAGAATGACCGGGCCCGCCCCGCCGTCTGCATCTGCATCTGCAGAGGCCCGTGTGTGTGATGTGTGAGGAGAAGTGTCATTGCAGAGGACATTTTAAAGGGCTGTCAAGTTGGGCTTGTTGGGTTAGGCCCTGGGGCTGCACACAGGGTGAGTCAGGTCTGGTTCCGCTGGAAGTGGATCAGAGCACGTCTGAACATGAGGGAGGGCGATTCAAAGAAATAACACAGCATTTATAGTTGATTATGTCTTGTCACCTAATAAATGACACACTATTATTACAGCGACTTGTATGTAACACTTTACATGATGACCTTGTTGTACTTTATGATATTTGTATGATCACAAGGGACTGAAGTCCTATTTCAATCCTGTAACAGTCCCACACAGTCTGTCTACAGAGTGTGTGGCATTATTAAATACATTGTAGTGATATTGTATGTCAACAGTAGCCCTGTGTTACAGTCACAATGTGAGCTCATGACCTGCAGGATGATACTGGTGTTTCTTCTGACTTCTGTCATATTGTCCTTACTGTAGTTACTTTGAAGTGTGTATTAATAAGTGGAGTCATTGAACATATCTATTATTAAGATTTTTATTATTTATTATTATTATTAAGATTTTATTTGTACAGGGACAGTTCACATTAATCGACAGCACACATTAATAAAAACATGACTGTAAATGTGACAGTGTTAGCTAAAAAAGCTAATTTTCAACCGTTGTCCCTGGGCACGGTGTTAAAAGCCGCTAAAAACATTTAAACATTTAAAAACTGTTTAAAAAGACAACAACACAAAAACAAGCAAACAGAGCTGTGCAATACAATCCTGCAGACACAGGATCAAACATGACAGACAAGCAGGCAGGCAGGCAGACAGACAGGCAGACAGGCAGACAGGCAGGCTACATACGGACATGGCAGGCATGAGACTGTTAGTGCTGACACACCTGGTTGTTAATGAGCCAGGCTTTGAGGTTGTGTGTGAAGAACCTGTATGTGGTGCTCTGTCTTATGTGTGATGGGAGAGTGTTCCAGGTGACGGAAGCTGTGACAGAGTATGATAGCTGGCTAAACTTGCTTCTCCTGCCTGGGACCACTAGGTCCCCGCGAGCTGTTGCTCTGGTTAGTCTGCTATTGGTCTTTTGTGTTATGAAAGTGCTCAACGGGGGAGGTGCAAGGCCATTAAGAATTTTAAAGGTTAAGCAGCTGTTATGGAATTTGACAAGACTATCCCAACACAGAAGATGGTATTTGGGCAAGATGTTGCAGATGTGGTAGTGTCTGGGCTTGATGTCAAGTACCTTGATAGCCTGCTTATAGACGGACTGTAGGGGCTTCAGGGTTGTGTTGTGAGTGTGTGACCAGGTGGTTAGACAGTAAGTGATATGAGGGAGGATCATTGCATGAAAGTACAGTTTAGCAGCTTCAGTTGTGAGGTTGTTGCGTATGTATCTGAAATGATGTAGACTAAACTTGACCTTTGCCATTACATGCTTCACTTGTTTTTTGTATGTGAGTGTGGAGTCAAGAATGATCCCCAGATATTTATAGTTATGGACCACCTGAAGCTGTTCACCAGATATGTACACAGGATGCTCTGTTGTAATATTATTCCCCCTCTTTGAGAAAAACATGCACACTTCTGCATATCTTCTGCAAACCATTCAATTTGACAACTTATTAAGTTTTATATTGTCTTTGTTGTTGGGATGCATTAGGTTTAAAGGTACCACTATATACTCAACACTACATGAATACTCAACACGATATGAATACTCAGCACTACATGAATACTCAACACTATATGAATACTCAACACCACATGAATACTCAACACTATATGAATACTCAACACCACATGAATACTCAACACTATATGAATACTCAACACTACATGAATACTCAACACTATATGAATACTCAACACTACATGAATACTCAACACTATATGAATACTCAACACCACATGAATACTCAACACTATATGAATACTCAACACTACATGAATACTCAACACTATATGAATACTCAACACTACATGAATACTCAACACTATATGAATACTCAACACCACATCAATACTCAACACTATATGAATACTCAACACTACATGAATACTCAACACTATATGAATACTCAACACTATATGAATACTCAACACTACATGAATACTCAACACCACATGAATACTCAACACTATATGAATACTCAACACTACATGAATACTCAACACTATATGAATACTCAACACTACATGAATACTCAACACTATATGAATACTCAACACGATATGAATACTCAACACTACATGAATACTCAACACTATATGAATACTCAACACGATATGAATACTCAACACTACATGAATACTCAACACTATATGAATACTCAACACGATATGAATACTCAACACTACATGAATACTCAACACTATATGAATACTCAACACTATATGAATACTCAACACGATATGAATACTCAACACGATATGAATACTCAACACTACATGAATACTCAACACTATATGAATACTCAACACGATATGAATACTCAACACTACATGAATACTCAACACTATATGAATACTCAACACTACATGAATACTCAACACTATATGAATACTCAACACGATATGAATACTCAACACTACATGAATACTCAACACTATATGAATACTCAACACGATATGAATACTCAACACTACATGAATACTCAACACTATATGAATACTCAACACGATATGAATACTCAACACTACATGAATACTCAACACTATAAGGCAAAGGCACAAATTCAAACAGACCCAACCAAACGCCCACCAAACTAGCTGGTCTCACTGGCCAACAGTTAGCTAATTTCAACAATGTTGTGAGTAATAATGTAATAAATTGACACTTGTGAAAATGGTTTTAAATAGTGATAACACTCACCTGTTTTTAAATTGTACAGTACACACATTATACAGTGTGTATAATGTGGCCGTGGCTCAATGGGTAGCGAGGGTTGTTCTGCAACCACAAGGTAGGCGGGTCGATCCTTAGCTGCTACATGTCCCTGAGCAAGACACTGAACCCCTAACTGCTCCCCGGGCAAGGGATGGGTTCAATGCAGAAGTTCAATTTCAGTATGTATGACGACTCCAATAAAATTTCGTAACACTTTAGTTTTTTTGTACTCCTTCTCAAATCGAATGCTAAGCCTTGCCTCAACCAATGTTTCTTTTAGCACTGATTTCAATCAGATGGGTCTTACATAACGAGTGTCAGATTCACAGTCTGTTTTACACACTATTCTGTAAGGATTACAGATACTAGAACCCAAAAGCAGAACTCGGAGACAAGATTCAGGTATAGGTTTCTTTACTTGGTAAAGGCAGGGTCAACACCGGGAGGTCAGTCCAAACAGGCAAACAAATCCAACAAGGGGCAGGCAAAAATCCAAGGTCGAGAAAACAGGCAGACAGGGTCGGAACAGGCAGATCAGAATAGTACGATATATAACACTGGAGAGCTTGGCAGAGACACACAAGACAATCTGGCAGAGAACAAGTGCAAGTGGCAGTTCAGCATTATTCAGCTTTGTGTGAGGCTGCAGGGCTACACACACACACACACACACACACACACACACACACACACACACAAACTATACCAGCTTCACCTTGATCAACATGGAACGTGGAATCAGTGAATTTTTCTGCTGAACTGATACTAATCGCTGAAATAAACGGCTGGTGTTCTGCATTCATTTAGAAAGAACTGATCATTCGATTTTTACCAGCTGTGATTGGGATCTGTTGTGTCATTTCTGTCCAGGCAGCAACGTCTAGAACACTGAGATTCCATGACAGTTTCTGATTCCAATCATGAGCTTTGTCCTTTTCTTCAATTTAAGCACATTTTACTATAGTAATCAAAATCGTTATTGTGGTGTTGTTGTGGTGCCAGAGACGAAAAGTTGTGAAAAGTGAAGTCAAAGCTTCATGTGTTAAAGCTGCATTCTCTCTAATGTCCATCAGGGGGCGACTCCTCTGGTTGTATAGAAGTCTATGAGAAAATGACTCTACTTCTCTCTTGATTTATTACCTCAGTAAACATGAGTTTATGGTCTCAATCTCTAGTTTCAAGTCTTCTCCAATACAGCATGATGTTCATTTAGTAAATGATGGTCCATTTAGAGTCAAACAGACCATAAAGCAGAGTATGCTTTAGGGCGGGCTTACTGTGATTGACAGGTCGCTGCCACAACCAGAGACATACGGCATCTACATATGGTAACTTCTGTTCACTGCCTGCAAAAAAAACAACATGGCGACGATTGTAATCCAAGATGGCAACGGCGAAATCGCTAAACTCAAGGCTTCTCACAGGTGAGACCTGCCAATCAGGACGAACTAACATTTAATCTGACATTCACACACCATAGGCACAGTTACAGGAGCAACTTGGGGTTAAGTGTCTTGCCCAGGGACACATCAACATGCGACTAGTGGAGTTGGGGAATTTATCCTTCAGAGGATCCAGTTCCTGAATTTGAACACAGCTAACAAGTTGATTCCTCCTTTCTGACGTATGCAATATGGAGGTTGATACTCACATTTCCTTTGCTTATTACGCCACTGAACTACATTCTAAAGCACAGGAAAAAATGGCTGCCAGACAAGAAAGATACACCTTCAAGAAAAGACTACTTTGCAAAAAGATGCCCATCTCATGTCTAAACGACACTTTGTTACATATGCAGATATACTGTAAATGTAGTGTGTTAGCACCGATGGATGAATTCCACTCTGTCCTGACTGCTATGGTGCCCTGGGATTTACCAGAGCATGCCCTGCTTCTGAATGCGTGTTTTTTTCTCTCTATGAATTAAAGATGTCAGGGCGGTTAGAACAGCTTCCATGTTACGGTGACCTGGAGACAAGCTTTCTTTTGGTGGGATCCAGTGGGCTTGTGTCATCTGTCAGCAGATGTTTCACGGTCGGAGGGGGTTCTGCACTGAAAGGATCTGGTGGGTTATGACGGAAGATGAACACGGCATGCTTAAAAGTGCACCAAACCCATAACCAGACGCAGCTTATGTTTTTTTTACCCAGAAATCTGACTCCAGGGTGTCAGGTGTTAGCAGTTTGAATGACAGGAGATGACGCAGAGGCATGAGTGTGAGTCAACGCTGTATACACCAACTGGCAAATATGTCAGACACTTAAAGCCTCAGTAAACAGAACTATGGTGTATGATGTGTTGTAAGAATACTGCAGAAGTAGTTTATTCCTGTTCTGAATGGCCTCAATGTTGGTAAAGGCCGTCATAGCCTCCTCCTGGCTGCAACTCACTGATCCCCTATCTTTCTCCAAGAATCCAATTTGAGCCTTTGTGGTCTGATGTTGGAGAAGTTTTGGTAAAACATGAAAAAGAGAGCTTGAGAGAGAGCTCAAATTCTGTCCACGTTCACACCTCCATCCCCGTGGCCAATTGCTGTATAAATGGTAAATGGCTTTTCTAGGCTTTTCTAGTCTCTAACACTACATGTCATTCATCTATTCATACACTGATTAATGGCAGGGGCTACCATTCAAGGTGCCACCTTAAGTGTCTTGCCCAAGGACACATCGACTTGGACTGACTGATTGAAAGACAAGCCGCTCTACTAGGGCTGGGCGATAAATCGATTTAATCGATTAATTCGAATGTGTGCTTTAAGGCGATGTGTTTTATTGAAAATCGAGAAAATCCCCCCCCCAAAATGTGAATGTTAAAGGGTCACATACATTTTATTTCATGCTGTGTTTGTATCAGTGTATTCAGTTAGAAAAGCTTACTGTAAAAAGTTACATTTGCACAGTTGTTTACAATGGAAGGCTACTATTTAATGCCATTTAATGTTATGTTTAATTTAATTTTATATTTAAATGATTCAGGGAAACAAAAGAGTGACCAAATACTTTTTGTATACTACAGGCACCTTTCTACAATGTTCAGGTTTTTTTTGCACTTTATTTTTATCAACCTACGAGGGAAAATCATCACAAAATAAAATAAAAAATTGTTTTCAACAGCTTCTGTCATCTGCAAATTTTTTTGGGGGAAAAAATCGATTTAAATCGTGAATCGGATTTTTTGTAAAAAAATCGGAGATTTTTTTTTAGGCCATATCGCCCAGCCCTACGCTCTACCCCTGACTGCCCTACGCTCGTCAATATTGTGTTGTCTTTTAAGCAAGGTTTATAGAATTGATGGTCCCAGCTGCCAAGGTCTGCCATCGCAAAGGAGGTTTCACGCCAGTGTTAGTTTCGTTGATGAAAACTATCACAAAATAGTTCCTTTCCATGCCTAAGTCCGAGACGATGACGAGATGGCACCGACGACATTTGCTCTCGTTGAGTGTAGAAGCTGTCAGGAAACGGGGGGAGGGCACTTATGTGGCACTCTTTATAACCATTCAGCTACCAAGCTGCCTATTCTAACATTGACATCATCACTTGATCACACCTGATGGTCTGTTATGCCGTCCCACAGTCCAGGACCCAGGTACAACCATCGATTGAAGTGTTTCACAACACATTGCTGTCAGTCGATCGGTAGTCTTTCAACTGTCTGTGTACTAGGGGTGGGGGAAAAAATCGATACAGCATAGTATCGCGATATTTTGCGTGGCGATATTATATCGATACATGGACGCCAAGTATAGATTTTTTATTTTATAAACTATCAAAAAACTATTTTTTACTGAAATTTCTTTTCTTTTTTTTTTTTTTAAATCTAATCAATTACTTTTTCAGTCCACTAGATGGTGCTGAGTTGTTTTCTGGTGAGGTCAGCAAAGGTCCTGGGTCAGCGTGATTGGTAGGAAGTTGGTCAAAATAAAGATAGAGACATCTGGCCTCACAACGGGGTTAAGTCTGCCAACAGTAGCCAGGCTCATGGGGAGAGTGCAGCGCATAACTGTCTCTCTGCCCTTGACGTCACGCATCGCAAGTTATACTGAGTTATATAACTCGTATATCCTACTTATATAAGTTATAGTTCATATACTGAGTCCACACGTTTGCATTTAGTTAAGTTGGACTATGTAGTAATACAAACAGTTCAGTTTGTCAGGTTCATGCAACATTTATGACATTGCTGGTCAGTCTGTCTGCTTGACAATCATATTCTGCTGCAATAGAAATGATTGAAGTGAGATGAACAGACTGAAAACGTTATCTTATTCGATAAAACATGTTGACACAGTTTTCCTTTGGGGACATCATTTGAAGTTGAAAAAAGTAATAAATCGCAATATATGTTCTCACAATACTCAGAATATTGCAGTATCGTGAAAGTATTGTGATATATCGAAGTATCGTGATAATATCGTATCGTGACCCAAGTATCGCGATAATATCGTATCGCGAGATCTCTGGCAATTCCCACCCCTACTGTGTACCTGATGTCAGAACAGAACAGCTGCTGCGGTAACATCCTACAAAATCACATTTCAACAAGTTCACGTTTGTTTCATCGATTACAACAACCTGATCCCTAATTTCAGCTGTCCTTGGAGGCAAGGGAATCCAACAGTGTTGAGTTGGGCCTTTGAATTAGATCCATTTTAAGGCCTTTTACATGACAAAGCTTGGTCCTCATTGATAAAGATCATAGAAAACTAGAAAAAGCATTTCCTGCTGAAAATGCATTGGAATGCTGAAAACTGATATTAATCGCAAAAACATAAAATTCATCAGTCGTGATATTTGTAGCAGTATAAGTTGTAGTATAAGTATTATTAGTAGAAGTATTAGTAGCATTAGAATAAGTACCAGTAGTAGTAGTAGTGATATTTGTAGTAGTAGTAGTAGAACTTGGAGTTGTAGTAGAAGTATTAGTAATTAGAAGAAGTAGTAGAAGACGTAGTATCAGTAGTCATAGTAATAGCTGTAGTATTGGTCGTAGTATTTAATATCACAGTAGTAGTAGTAGTAGTAGTAATAGTAATGGCAGTAGAAGATGTAGCAGTAGTAGTAGTATTAGTAGCAGTCGTACGAATAGCTGTAGTAGTATTACTACTTTTAGTAGCATGAATAGCAGTAGTAGCAGTTGTAGTATAAGTAGTAGTAGTAGTGGTAGTAATAATATTGATGGTAGCAGTAATATCACTAGTAATAGTAGCAACAGCAACAGTTGTAGTAGAAGTAGTAGCAGCAGTAGTAGTAGTAATACTCAAAATATTAGCAGCAGTAGTAGTTGTCACAGTATTTATAAGAGCATTCATTATTTCAACAAAAAAGCCTAATTTTGAGCTTAATGTTTTCATACAGTTAATCCATGGGGCTTTTATTTGGAAAGGGTGGGGCTGGGTGGGGGAGGGAGGGGAGAGGAGACATAATCATAATGTTTGACACACATAAACAGAGGTTATTAAATGACAGGCTCATCACAAGCATTTCAGTTAGGATTCATTCTGTGGGGCTTTTATTTTGAAATGGGGTGTGCGTGTGTGTGTGTGTGGGGGGGGGGGGTGGAGGAGGGTGGAAAGACCTCTAAAGATCCCTAAGACCTGAAAGACTGTATGAGAGAGAGACACACACAGAGAGAGAGAGAGAGAGAAGAAAGAATGAGTGAGAGAGAAGAAAGAAAGAGAGAGAGCGAGAAGAAAGAATGAGAGAGAGAGAAGAATGAGAGCGAGAGAGAGAGCGTGAAGAAAGAATGAGTGAGTGAGTGAGTGAGTGAGTGAGAGAGAAAGAGAGAGAGAGAAGAAAGAATGAGAGGGAGAGAGAGAGAGAAGAAAGAGAGAGAGAGCGAGAAGAAAGAATGAGTGAGAGAGAGCGAGAAGAAAGAATGAGTGAGTGAGTGAGTGAGTGAGTGAGAGAGAGAGCGAGAGAGAGAGAGAATAATGAGTGAGTGAGTGAGAGAGAGAGAGAGAGACGAAAGAATTAGTGAGAGAGAGAGAGAAGAAAGAATGAGTGAGAGAGAGAGAGCGAGAAGAAAGAATGAGTGAGAGAGAGAGAGAGAGAGAAGAAAGAATTAGTGAGAGAGAGAGAGAGAGAGAAGAAATAATTAGTGAGAGAGAGAGAGAGAAGAAAGAATTAGTGAGAGAGAGAGAGAAGAAAGAATGAGTGAGTGAGCGAGAGAAGAAAGAATGAGTGAGTGAGTGAGTGAGTGAGTGAGAGAGAGAGAGAGAGAAGAAAGAATTAGTGAGAGAGAGAGCGAGAGAGAGAAGAAAGAATTCATGAGAGAGAGAGAGAGAGAAGAAATAATTTGTGAGAGAGAGAGAGCGAGAGAGAGAGAAGAAAGAATTCATGAGAGAGAGAGAGAGAGAAGAAAGAATTCGTGAGACAGAGCTAGAGAGACAAGAAAGAATTTGTGAGAGAGAGAGAAGAAAGAATGAGTGAGAGAGAGAGAGAGAGGAAAGAATGAGTGAGAGAGAGAGAGAGAAGAAAGAATGAGTGAGAGAGAGAGAGAGCGAGAGAGGGGAAAGAATAAGTGAGAGAGAGAGAAGAAAGAATGAGTGAGAGATTTGATTTTTCAAAAGCACTTTATTCACATTTTTCAATTTTTACAAGTAAAGCGCTAATGCATTAAAATCACTGATTGCTCCGTTTAAACAACCCACACATAATCCATCAAGTAAACACCTGCGCAAACACCAACTTATCTTTTACAATGGAACAAACAATATTTTCAAAACACCAACAACGTTTAAAAGCGTCTAAATCTCCAATGTGTGTGTAAAACCTGAACTCTAGCCAGAGTCTGGCCCTGATATTACATAGCCAGACTGCCCCGGCCTCCTGCCCCTCCCCGGTCTCCACTCTGGCCTTTCTACTCAAATAAATGGCCATTTTGGCTTCCCCCGAAAGATAGTTCAGTAGCTGCCACTTTTCCTTTTCTGCCTTCTTATAGGCAGCTCCCATGATAAAAACCCTTTCAGTAAAAACCATGTTAAAAAGACTAAAAACCGATGCTAAAAGAGAGAAGAAGCTTGCGAGCCTCTTGCACTCAGTAAAAACATGGTAGATAGTCTCCCGGAGACCGCAGAAGGGGCAACAGCTCAAAACAGTGGGATTAAGAACCGAAATAAAAGCGTTTGAGGCGACAGCACCGTGTAAAATCCTCCACTGGAGGTCGGCAGTCCGTTTCTTCAGGGGAGGCTTGTATAAAATCCTCCACTGTGGGCCAGGCCCGCCTTGTCCCAGTCTGCCTGACCACACAGTGGGGCGCCGGTTGCAAAGTCCAGACCTGTTTGTGCTCTTGACACAATTAAAATACAGCGTCCTCTTGTCTGCCTTGTATAATGTCAGAGTCTCCGGGCACGTCGTAGCGAGCAGGGGGCCGGTGAGTTCCCCTAGCCCCGGGCTCAGGGAGATATCAGGGAACGGGTCTGCAGGGTCCGGCTCAACTCCTCGGCTGTAGTCCATGAGGAGGCTCCTCTCCTTCCAGTTCAGCCTCTGCCTCCACAGCTCCAGGAGCCTCCTCGCCACCCGGACAGACTGCAGACCCAGTAGAGAGCCCAGGGCCGGGGCATCGCTCATCGTCGGCCCCACTGCATCCACCAGCTGCTGCAGGCACAGGGCTCGTGACCTCAGCAGCGCCCCCGTCAGGCCAGGGGTGACGCTGCTGCTGATGTCCAGCTTGGCCCTGTGAATTAAAGGTTCTCTCAGCAACCAGTACAGAGAGTTAGACTGTGGGCACCTCTTCCGAGTAAAAAGGGCCCAAGACTTAAAAACACCCTGATAAAACGGAGGCAACCCACTTAACTTTAAAATACTAGAATCAATTAAAAACAGAGCAGCATCCAGCCCCAGGTTATTTGCACGCCTGAGGATGCAGCTGGCCACATCTCGCCACACTAAACCTTCCGGACTTGCGAGGTACTTCTGTAAAAACTGGAGTCTAAACGTGGCCGTCCGGCTGGCTAGGTGGACGAGGCCCTGTCCCCCCTCCTCTCTGGCTAAAAACAGCACCCCCTGTGGCACCCAGTGTAGACCCCCCCCAAAAAAAATCCACCATTTTCCTCTGTATGTTGGCTAAAAAGCCTGCGGGAGGGTCTAGGCAGGTTAGTCGGTGCCACAGTTGGGATGCTATGAGATTGTTTAACACCAGTACCCGACCTTTAAAAGACATCTGAGGGAGCAGCCACTTCCACCTGGAAAGTTTCCCCTCAATCTTCTCTGTGACGCCCTCCCAGTTCTTCTGGACTATGTTCTCTTGCCCAAGATGTATCCCCAGGTATTTAAACCCATCCTTCCTCCACACAAGGCCCTTTTCCTGATCTAGAGAAATCAGACCAGTGTCGATACCCAAAGAGCTGGCGACCTCCAAAACGTCCCGAATGAGGTAGACATTGTCTACCATGGACCTGCCGGGCACACAGTAGGTCTGGTCCCGATAGATGACCTGCTCCATAGCTTCCCTCAGCCTGGAGGCAAAGAGCTTGGACAGGAGCTTGTAATCCACACACAGTAGAGACACAGGACGCCAGTTTCCGATGTCCTGCAGGTTCCCCTTTTTCGGCAGCAGTGTTATTACCGCTCTCCGGCAGGACATCGGCATGGAACCAGAGGCCAGACTCTCATTAAAAACGTCCAGTAGGTCGCTGGCAAACACATCCCAGTACGCTTTAAAAAACTCTACGGAGAGACCATCGATGCCGGGAGCACGCCGCCCCTGCATCCCCTGCAAGGCGGCACTGAGCTCCGGCAAGCTTATGGGCCTGTCAAGCTCCCTGTTTGTCCCCTCAGAGACCTGAGGTAGCCCCCCACAGAACTCCTCTATGAGGGGTTCCTCCTCCCTGTACTCACTGGTATACAGGGAGGAGTAAAAGCCCACCGCTCGCCTCCGAATCTGGCTTGGTTCCACAACCGGCTGTCCCGCGTCTGCCAACAGTGAGTGGATCACCCTCCCCTGCCCACTCTTCCTCTCCAGGCCGAAGAAGAAGCCAGAGGGAGTATCCATCTCCGTGATGCTCTGGAATCGGGACCTGACCAGTGCACCCTGAACTTTAACGTCCAACAGGTCGGCCAGAGTCATCTTTTTTCCCTTGAGGACTTCAATATGTCCTCGATCTCCTGTGGACTCGCTTAAACTTTCTAGGTCCACTATATCAGTCTCCAGGTCCTTCATAGATCGGGTAATGTCTCGGGTGACGTTGAAAGTGTGCTGCTGGCAAAGGAGCCTAATCTCAACCTTACCACGGTCCCACCACTGCCTAAGACTGTTAAAATCACTCTTCCTCAGCCTAAAAACACCCCAGAAATAGATAAGGGCCTCTCTAAAACTCTTATCAAAGGTTAAAACTGAATTAAAATGCCAATACGCACTTCTGGGTAACACATTCCTAATAAAAACATTACATAAAAGCAAAGAATGGTCAGTAAAACTGGCAGGAACAATACTGCACATTTTAAAAATATTAAAATGATGCTTAAAAACATAAAAACGGTCTAACCTGGCTGAGGAGATCATACCCTCTCTAAAATGGGACCATGTGTACTGTCGGCAGTCAGGGTGCATCCTCCTCCACACGTCCACCAGGCCATGAGAGTGGACCAGCTGCCTCAGGACATGCTGGGAAGCTGGATGTGGCTCTGTGTGGTTACGGTCTTTAAGATCGTCCACCGTACAGTTAAAATCCCCACCCAAGAATAAAAAATCCTCCGAGGCACAGCCACTTAAAACATCATTAACTTTTTGTAAAAACAGCTTCCTCTCTGCACCGGTTGCCGGAGCATACACATTGATAAAAACCACTGTAAAAAGGTCGAACCGTGCTTTAACTAAAAACAACCTCCCCTCGATGACGTGTTTGACCTCCAGTGAATTCGGGGTAAAAGACCTGGAGAAGAGGAAGCCCACTCCTGCACTGAGGTTGGTGTTGTGACTCAGGAGGACTTCCCCTTCCCACTCCCTCCTCCAGTCGGCCTCATTGGTGCTGTCGCTGTGAGTCTCCTGTAGGAAGAGAACATCTATATGC
>NC_136636.1:27872590-27875090 GCF_949748355.1 Melanostigma gelatinosum
TCCATATGAGGTCTTGGGGGAGAGCCGGGAGACCGCCACGCCACCCACCGACAGCGAGGGCGTCACTTTTCTTCCAGTTAACCCTCGCTGACGAGGCTACACTAAAATCCCTCACAATGTCGGTTAAAAGATCCACGTCTCTCCGGTCTCCAATAAAAACAATGAGATCATCGGCATAAGCCGATAAAATCAAGTCTTCATTAAAACCAGGTAAAACCAGACCCCCCAACCTAGAGCGGACTTTACAGAGGAGGGGCTCCAGGGAGAGTGCATAGAGCATCCCCGACAGAGCACAGCCCTGCCGGACACCTCTACACACTCTGAAAGGAGCACACAGACCACCGTTCAGTTTCAGCACACTCTCAACGTCATTGTACAGCACCTTGATCTTGGCTATGAAACCAGCGCTGAACCCAAACCTCTCCATTACTGTCCAGAGAAAGCCGTGTTCAACGCGGTCAAAAGCCTTTTCCTGGTCTAGAGAAATCAGACCGGTATCTAAACCCAAAGAACTGGAGACATCCAAAACATCCCGAATTAGGTGAACATTGTCCACCATAGACCTGCCGGGCACACAGTAGGTCTGGTCCCGGTGGATGACCTGCTCCATAGCCCTCCCCAGCCTGGAGGCCAAGACTTTGGACAGAATCTTGTAATCCACACAGAGCAGTGACACGGGGCGCCAGTTCCTAATCTCCTGCAGGTTCCCCTTTTTTGGCAGCAGTGTGAGGACTGCTCTCCTGCAGGACACTGGCATGGAGCCAGAGGCCAGACACTCTTTAAAAACATCTAACACATCCTGTGCTAAGATGTCCCAGTAGGCTCTAAAAAACTCTACTGTTAGGCCATCGATGCCAGGAGCCCGCCGCCCCTGCATGCTCTGCAGGGCAGTCTGCAGCTCCTGCATCTCTAGGGGGCCCTCGAGCTGTGAGTTGGTCCCCTTTGAGACCTGAGGTAGTCCCTCACAGAACCCCTCCACCAGTTTCTTATTTTCTGTGTACTCACTTGTGTACAAACTCTGATAAAAACTCACAGCTCGGTGTCGTATCTGGCTTGGCTCCATGAGTTCTTCCCCCGTGTCAGACAGCAGTGTGTGGATTACCTTCCTCTGTCCATTCTTTTTCTCCAGGCTGAAGAAGTAGCTAGAGGGAGCATCCATCTCCCTGATGCTCTGAAACCGGGACCTGACCAGTGCGCCCTGTACTTTTGTATCTAACAGGTCGGCTAATGCCATCTTTTTAACTTTGAGGCTCTCAATATAACCTCGATTTCCTGTGGACACACTCAAATGTTCTAGTTCCACTATATCGGTCTCCAGATCCTTCATAGATCTGGTGATGTCTCTGGTAACATTGAGGGTGTGCTGCTGACACAAGAGTCTGATTTGAGTCTTACCATGGTCCCACCACTGCCTAAGACTGCTAAAATCACCCTTCCTCTGTCTAAAAACACCCCAGAAAAAAATAAAAGCCTCTCTAAAACTCTTATCTGATGTTAAAACTGAATTAAAATGCCAATACGCGCTTTTGGGTAAAATATTCTTAATAAATATATTACATAAAAGCAGGGAATGGTCAGTAAAACCAGCAGGCTGAATCACACATTGTTTAAAAACATTAAAATGATGTTTAAAACAATAAATACGGTCTAGTCTGGCTAAGGAGACCCTACTCTCTCTGAAGTGGGACCAGGTGTACTGACGGCAGTCTGGATGCATCCTCCTCCACACATCCACCAGGCCGTGAGAGTGGACCAGCTGCTTTAGGACGTGCTGAGAGGCTGGATGAGGTTCTGCATGGTTACGATCTACAGTCGCATCTTCTGTGCAGTTAAAATCCCCACCCAAGAATAAAAAATCCTCTGATGTACAACTATCTAAAACAACATTAATTTGTTGTAAAAACTGCTTCCTCTCTGCACCGGTTGTTGGGACGTAGACGTTGATAAAAACTGCTTTAAAAAGGTCGAACTGAGCTTTTAGTACCAACAACCTCCCCTCAACGAGACGCTGGACCTCCAGGGAGGAGGGAGTAAAAGATCTGGAGAGGAGGAAACCAACTCCTCCACTCAGAGAAGTGTTGTGGCTTAAAATAACTTCTCCACCCCATTCTCTTCTCCACTCAATTTCATTATTAAAATCACTATGTGTTTCTTGTAAAAACATGATATCTACTTTTTTTATTTTAGCTGTTTCATAGATGACTGCTCTCTTTTTTTTCTCTCTTGTACCATTAACATTTAAAACCCCTACTCTAAAACTGTCCATGATGAGTAGGTTAAACCCAAATAAAACAAATAACTTAATTAAAAACCTATTTGCTCGCATCATCCACTAAACTTCTTTTTGCTTTCTGCACCAGTTTTTTTAATCTGAAGCCTTCCAGGTCCGTTATACCAGACTTCATTCTATTCATTAAGTGAAGTCTAGCCGAGGAACAAAATAATTTAAGATCTGGAAATTCTTCTGTTATTTTTACATGATGTCTGTTTTTTGTTTGTT